>NC_051075.1:24586214-24738714 GCF_004664715.2 Peromyscus leucopus | reverse complement strand
AAAGGTTTTTTTTTAAATATTCCCTTATGATATTCTAAATTTGTCTGATGTCTGTTGTTTTTCTTCTCATTTCTGATTCTGTTAATTTGGGTCCTCATTTCTTTCTTTCGGTTAGTTGGGCCAAGGGTCTGTCTGTCTTGTTTATCTCCCAAATACCAGCTCTTAGATTTGTTGATTCTTTTTACTTACTGTTTTCTTTGTTTCTAGTTCATTGATTTTTTTTGTTTTTTTTTTTTTTTTTTGCTCTGGTTTTTATTATTTCTTTCCATTGACTGGCTTTGGACTTGGTTCTTGTTTTTCAACTTTTTGAGTTGCATCAATTTTTTTTTTTCCTGAGAAAGGTATCTCTATACATCGTATAGACCCGGCTGATCTTGAACTCACAGAGATCTGACTGGCTCTGCCTCCCAAGTGCTAGGATTAAAGGTGTGTACTACTCTGCCTGGTCCTCTTTCTGAATTTCTAATGTCGGCACTTAGAGCTATAAATTTTCCTTGTAGGGCTGCATTCAGGGTGTCCCAGAGGTTTTGTATTGCATTTTCATTTTCAGTTAATTCCAGGAAATTTTTTCTTTCTTGATTTGTTCCCATTCACCATTCAGTAATTAGTTATTTAATCTCCATGAGCTTATATACTGCCTAGAGATTTATTTTCTGTCCATTTTAAGTCTTATTGTGTTGTGGTCAGACAGAATAGGAGGAGTTACTTCAGTCTTTTTGTATTTGTAAAGGTTTATTATGTGTTCCAGTATATATTTTAGAGAAGCTTCTATGTGCTGCTGAGTAGAAAGTGTATTCTTCGGTGTTTGGGTGGAATATTCTGTGGATATGTATTAAGTCCATTTGATGTAGGATGTCAGTTAATTCTGAAGTTTTCTGGTTTTTTTCTAGATGATCTGTCTATTGGAGCAGTAGGGTATTGAAATCACAATTAATGGATTGATATTCATCTGTATCTTTAAATCCAGTAGTACATTTTTTAAATGACATTAGAAGCATCAGAATTTGGTGCATTCTATGTCTTCTTGGTTAACTGTCCCTTGAATAAGGTGTCCCTCTTTATCTCTTCTTACACGTTTTAGTTTAAAGTCCATTTTGTCAGATACTTCCTTGCTTCCCGGTCCCATTGAATTTGAGTGCTTTTGTCCATCCTTTTACTTGATGGTGGTTCCTGTCTTTAAAGAAAAGCTGTGTTTCTTGCAGACAACAGATAGATGCTTTTTGTTTCTTGATCCATCCAGTCTGTGTCTTCTGGTTGTAGAATCAGGGCCATTGATACTGAAAGTTCTTATTGACATGTGTTTTTCAATTGTGGTCATCGCATTGTTGATTTTTGGTCTTGTTTGTGTTCTCAGTGGAACTTTGTGTTTTAATAATTATGGCTTCATACTTCTTTCCACAGTCTCTCTGCTCTGCACATTTCTCTCTTCAACCCAAAGTCTTGCTTCCTGTATATTCTTTAGGTTTCTTTTGTTAGATATAAATTTTTTAGGCTGTTTATATCTTGGAAAGTTTTTCTTTTTCCTTCAATTATGGAAGGTAGTTTTGCTAGGCAGGCATATTAGTCTAGGCTAGCTGTCATAGTCTTTTGGGACTTAGAATACATTTCTCCAGGCTCTCCTCACTTTCCAAGTTGCCATTGAGAAATCAGCTGTTATTCTGATGGATTTTTTTTTTATATATGACTTTCGCTTTTTCTCTTGCCCCTTTCTATATAGTCTCTTTTTAGTGTTTTAACTATGGTATGCCATGGGGATTTTATTTTTTGATCTTGTCCTTTTGTTCTGTGTGCTTCTTGTCCTTCTCTGTATAGGTGTGTCTTTCCTTAGTTTTCTTCTATGATCTTGTTGAAGTTCTTATCTGTCATTGACCTGCGATTCTTCTTCCTCATCTATGTCTGTAATTCAAAGTGTTTTTTTTTTTCATGGTGTCCCACATTTCCTGTATGTTCCTTTCCTGTGTATACTTTTTTTTTGGTAACTTTTCATACTTCTTGCTTCTCTGGTCTGGATCCTCTATTTTACCTTCAAGTCTAGTAATTCTGTCTTCTTACTAATTCATTCTGCATGGAAGGCTTCCCTTTGAGATGTCTAGTTGAGTTACTGGGTTTTCAAGTCCTTCTCATTTCAGCCTCAGTTCTCTTCAGTGTTTCTACCTCCTTGCCAAATTCCCCTGTCAAGTCCTGTGCTATCTATCATCAGGTTCTTCAGCCTTCGGCTTGGGGTTTCTTGAGCATCACTCAGCTGTTGTTCTCCTCAAGCTCTTTCTCCTTCATTTCACTGCGTGTTTCCTTGTGTCTTCTTTAAACTCCTTGAATTGTTTGATGAACTTTATGACTGTTCTGTTAAATCCTGTGTTGGGTTTCATCTAGGTCATTCTCATTGGCAAACATTTCCACCAAACTGGTAGGTTCTGAAGAGAAGATGCTGGTTCGATCACTCATATTGTTAGTATTTTTGTGATGGAATCAGGCTAGATCCTGGAAAGGGACGTGGGAGATCTAGCTGTGATAGGCTTGATATGCTTTTGTTTGGAGGAATGTGAACTTTGGGACTTTGGATTAGAAAAGAAGTTGAACACTTTAAGTGGTTCTTAATGACCATACTCGTAGGAACGTGGAAGACAGTGGTCCTGAGGGGGATTTGAACTGTGAGGGCCTGGCTCAAGAGGTTTCAAGGAAAACAACTTTTGTATGTGGCCTAGAGACTGTTCTTGTGATATTTTGGTGAATAATATAACTGCTTTTTGTCCTTGTCCAAAATGTCTGCTGAGGCTAAAGTGAAGAGTTTTGGATTAATTGCATTGGCAAAGGAAATCTCAAAACAGCCTAGTATAGCCTATTTCGTGTGGTTACTACTATTGACTTTTATGAAGATTTATAATGAAAAGGAGCAAGCTGGGCAAGGAAAAATACATGCTAGGCAAGCATTCTACCAACTGCATATTATCCCCAGCCACAGATTGGCATGTGCCCTAGCATTCTTGGATTTTGAAGTATTTCAGATATGGGCTGCTCAGTCAGCATAGATAGGGAGATCTGGAAAGGCATTGGAGTATGGTTCTTGAGGTAGTGGGATTATGATTTTCATAAATTCTTTACCTCCATCTTTGAACTTCTTCTAATGTACCTAAATATGTTTTTATATACATTGATTGACCTTGTGAATTGAGTTATATAAAATTATTTACCATTGACAGAACATATGCATTGTAATTTTCCTTCTGTACATGTACATTATAAACCTAATAAATGATTAATAGTTAAATGTACTTAAAAAGCTTCCATGGTACAAATTAAAGTAACAGTATATGGGTTAGATACTATGTTAGATGTTATATTGATGTTAAATTTACAGCAATCAATTTTATATCACTAAGAATGTAGTAATTAAATTTTAGGGAATACAATGAATTTCATGTATTTTAAACTCATTTACGTACTCATTCATCCTTTGCCTACAGATCCTAATAGCTACTGTCACTCATCTTTTGCCAAGTACAGAAGCTTCATCATATGAAATGGACAAAAGGGTAATTTTATTTTTTTTACATTTAATATGTATTTATCTTGAATATTTAAATTTAAAAGTTTTAAAGGTACAAATAAATAAACATTCAATCAACTATGGTGAACTCTAATTTTCCATTACTTAAGTATAAAAAAATTTCATTTTATTGACTGGAGAGATGGCTCAGCAGTTAAGAATGCTTGCTGCTATTGTAGAGGACCCAGGTTCGGTTCCTAGCACCGCATGGAGGCTCACTGGAGTCTGTAACTCCAGTATTGGGGCATCCAAGTCCTTCTTCTAGCCTCATGGCACCAGGCACACAAGTGCTGAACAAACATCCATGTAGACAAAATATTCATTCACATTAAATAAATAAACAAAAAAAAATGTTTAAACAAATTTCATTTTAGTTTTAATTTCATAAACATTTGACTGTCTTGAAATCTCAGAGTAGTAAGAAAACTTAGCACACATTTTGTTTACTTATAATGATTTTACTATAGCCTGCCAGATAATGAAGTTGGTAGAGATTCTGAGAAATTTACCACCTCTGAAGACAGTCACTTGGTTTTTTTGACAGCTATTATCAGTGGAAGGACATTTATAATAAATAGAGTACAAAAATATATTAGAAGTATACCTCTGTTGTTGTTGCTTTCTGAGACAGGGTTTCTTTGGGTAGTCCTGGCTGTCCCAGAACTGGCTCTGTAGACCAGGCTAGCCTCGAACTCAGAAATCTGCTTGCCTCTGCCTCCTAAGTGCTGGGATGCAAGGTGTACACCACAATTCCAGGCCTAGAAGCATACTTCTTAAGAAAAGGCATTTCCTCTGCCCTCAGAAAAGTTCTACCATGTGACATTTACCTTAGGCTATCTTTTCCAGGAGGTCTTTAGTGTTCTGTATCCCTCCTCTATATTACCCTCCCATCCCTAACCCATTTAACCCTTCCTATTCCAGTATTCCTCTTTCCTACCTCTTACTGCTCTGTTCTACCTCCTCCCTTTTAAAGATGACAAATAATTTACTAAAAACTATAAATATAAAGGAGGAGTATATACAAATATAAAGGATATATATATATATACACACACACATACATACATACACATACATGCATACATGATAAGGAGTGTTTGGGACCATATAAAAGTTTTAGACTTTAGACTTTAAAAAGAGGGAGTTGTGAGCTGTCATGTAGGTGCTGGGAATTGAACCTGGGTCCTCTGCAAGAGCAGCCCGTGCTCCTAACCACTGAGCCACCTCTCCAGCCCCGACTTTAGACTTTAAAAAGATTTGCAATAGTTTTTCTCCACTATTTTGCATCCTTATACTTTTCCATTCATCCTTATACCTTAGCATTCTCTTCCATCAAGATTTTGTTGTATTACACCTAGACAACAAGCTTATGTATTACACTTAGACAGGCTTGTGTATTACACTTAAACAGGCTTGTGTATTACACTTAAACAGGCTTGTGTATTACACTTAGACAAGCTTATGTATTAGACTTAGACAAGCCTCTCATTTTATCTGGGAACTATTAATATTGTTAAGTAAAACACAATATAGACAGGCATTTCTTATGGATGACAATCAAATCACTTACAATGGAGTCCACCCACCTTCCTTAGCCATAGGCTTGTAAGAACATTAGTAAACTCTGTATAAGCAAGGACTTTTAGATTTCTGAAAGAATTTATTGTTATTGGTAAATATAACATTGTAATTTTAAACAATCTAGTAGACAGGGGTTAAAAAAATCTAGCGATATATTTCACCTATAGAGCACTTGCCTAGCTTGCATGAAGCCCTGTGTTTGATCCTCAGTACTGCCAGAAAAACAAACAAAAGAAAAAGGAGTAAAGATCGTTTATATGCTGATTTAAAAAAAAAGAAAGAAAGAAAGAAAGAAACCTGTCACTATGCACTTCATAGGGATTATTGCAACTTAAACAAAGAGCAAAACTTTTTTATCCCCAGTCAGAAATAAGAATTAGGTTAATCATCCACACTCATATAGTTGTTACTACATATGAACCTGAAGAAAGGAACTTATCACTGGCAGATAGGTCCAAAACCTTTCCTCTTTCTGTTGACATCAATTCCGAACTTTTATTTCAGTTCCACACTAGAACATTAATTTCCGGGGGTCATTTGGGTTTGTTATGATGCTGAGGATGGAACTCTGAGCCTCCTCATGGCACGCAAGTACATGGAGCCCATGAGTTCCGATTGGAGGGAAGTTTCCAGAAGAGGAGGAGGAGTCTTTGTTAACTCTTCCCTTTATTCCTCCTTCAGTCCACATGGCTTTATCCCTCTGCTGCAGTGTTGGAAGTGCATTCTCCAAACTACAGGGTGCGCCTGCAGACTTCACTGTGTTCTTCCTAAAAGCAAGCAGGTCTTTATGACCACAGTACAGCTATCAACAGTTAGGGATAACACGGGTTTGTTGGTTGTAATCTCTAAATCTTACGTAGATTCCACTAGCTAGCTCAGTAATGTCCTCTACAGCAAAAGAAAAGCCCAAACCTGTGTTCTCTTCGTAAATGTACTGTTACGTCTTAAACTTTGTTAACGAACTGGGTTTCAGCAGTTGTTGGTTTGTTAGAACATTCCTTGTTCTTACAGATGGCATGTGGTGACACAGCTCCTCCAAGGAGGCTACAACCTTAATCTTCCCAAGCAGTCCCTCCGTCTGGGACCGAGTATCCATCTGAGCCCTTCAAATCACCATGCATACTTCCTGTCTTAGGAGGAGATGGAAAGTTGTAGTTTTGTGAGGGTCCATTAGTTAAAACAGGATTAAACCTCAACTTGGAGAGTTTATCTTTGATGATGAACAGACCTAGTCGCTGCCTGATTACCACTTTCATGGCGCTATTTATTATTTAGAATTAGTTGTGATTTTTAAATCTAGTACAAAAGATAATTCTGTGTTAGGGTAAAAGTACTGTGTTTATAGTGTCTGTTATTTTAAAGGTTACTGAAAGGTTTTATTTAATAAAATGAGAAACAGCTTTCTAGAAGGCTACTGACTGAGGTTTTACAAATTAGAGAAGGAAAATGGAGAGAGCTGAGAAGGTGGCTCAGAATGCAGAGTGCTTGGCACACAAGCATAAAGACCCCAGTTCAGACCCTCGTCACCACAGACAGCCAGGTGTGAGGGTACACGCCAGCAACCAGTGCTGGGAAGCAGAGACAGGAGGACGCCGGGGCTTGCTCTCCAGCTAGTCTACCTGAGCCAGTGAGCACAGGTGCAGGGAGGGGCGGTTCTGTCTCAGCTAACAGGACGGAGAGCAATGGAGAAGGACACCAAACATGGACCTCTCCCTCCCTCCCTCCCTCCCTCCCTCCCTCTCTCTCTCTCTCTCTCTCTCTCTCTCTCACACACACACACACACACACACACACACACACACACACACATACACAGAGGAAAGTTGGGGATATGGGATGGCTCAGTGTGTAAAGGTGCTTGTTACCAAGGCTAATGGCCTAAGCTTAGTTTCTGGACTCTGCATGGTAGAAGGAGAAAACTGACTCCCACAAGTTGCCCTCTGACTTCCACAAGCTTCATGGCACTCCCACTCCCACATGCACATGCAAAAATAGTAAGTGAATAGAAAAAATGGAAACAGGCATTTTAATATATTTAATTATGTTATATATTTGTATAGTTACTTGAATGCAGTTATGTTTTCCTTTTTCTTTTGTCTAATGCTTAGGATACCAAGCTCAGGATGCTCCATCCCCTGGCTATACTCTCAACCTCAATGTATATTGCTGTTATAATTAACTAATGGTTTGTGTATCAATATCAGTGTTCATAGTTGAATTTAGGATTTAAGGTTCCTGTAATAAATTCTAGAAACCCAAGAATAACAAAGTGATTTATTGATTATTAATAATCCCTTACTGGAGATTCAATTGGTAACATGCTCACTTAGCATTAGACAAAGCCCAGGCTTCAATACCCAGCACTGCATAAACCTGGTATGGTGGCACAGGTTTGTAGTCTCAGCTCTTGGGAAGTGAAAACAGGAAGACAGGAGTTCAAGGTCATCCATGGCTAATGAATTAGTTATTTTTCTTCTGTCTGTAATAAAATACTTGATAAGTGAAACTTAAGGAAAGAATGTGAGACACCTCATCACACCGCATGTGTAGTCAGGGAGCAGAGAGCGATGAAGGCTAACCCCCTGCTTGCTTTCATTTTTTTATTCAGTCTTGCACCACGGTGCATGTGAAGATGCTATCCATGTTTAAGGTGGCACCCGTCCATCTCATCTCCCCAACTTTTCTGTGTGTGTGTGCATGTGCATGTGTATGTGTGGGCGCGCGCGCACGTGTGCATGTGTATATGGAAGCCAGAAGTATGTGCTTGGTGTCTTCCTCAATTGTTTTCCACCTTATTATTTTGAGACAGAATCTCTCAGTTCAGTTTAGAAACTCACAGACATACAGCAGTTTGTCTCCTAGGTGATTCTAGGTCCTATCAAATTGATAATCAATATTAAACCATCAAACCTTTACATCTTAGGCTACATGAGACCCTTTCTACAAAGGGGGGGTGGGGTGAGGAAAGCCCTTCTCTTACAAGTTTATATTGATAATTGCTTTATTGTTGTTACAGTTGGTTGTTTCGTTACTTCTTTGCCTTCTGGACTGGATCATGGCCTTACCTTTAAAGACACTACTGCAGCCAGTCCATGCTACGGGAGCAGAAAATGATAAGACAGAAAAATCTGTCCTCAACTGCATTTATAAGGTAAATCTTCTTGTGGGCTTTATTATTTATTTGATAACCAAGTGTTTTTAAAACTTCAGAAATAACATTCAGTATCTGATAATATTTCTGAGTATAATGTTTTCATTATTTAAAACTAGATATACTCTAAAATACACAGACTTTGCTTATAGAACCTAGAAGTAGGTGGTGGCACACGCCTTTAAGCCCAGCACTCAGGAGGCAGAGCCAGATAGATCTCTGTGAGTTCAAGGCCAGCCTGGTCTACAGAGTGAGATCCAGGACAGACACCAAAACTACAGAGAAATCCTGTCTCGAAAAATGGAAAAACAAAACAAAAAAAAAAAGGAAAAAAAAAACCAAAAAAAAAACCAACTTGTATAGAACCTAGAAGTAATAATTTATGAGTACTTCTTACACTTGTTCCATCACAGAAGTTTGAGAGGGGTTAGATTCTGTTGAATATGAGAACCACTGGTTAGATTTCACATATCTTTTTAAGAGTTATTAAATATCACCTTCACTGAAGAGCTAAGATGTAAAACTATTTACGTTTTGCCAAGCTTTTATGTCACTGGTGACTGTTTTGTTTCCATATTTTCTTCTCCCTTAGGTGCTACATGGGTGTGTATATGGAGCACAATGTTTCAGCAATCCAAAGTATCTTCCAATAAGCCTTTCTGATTTGGCATCTGTAGATTATGATCCTTTTATGCATTTGGAAAGTCTGAAAGAGCCTGAACCTCTGCACTCTCCTGATTCAGAACGGTCTTCTAAACTCCAGCCTGTAACAGAAGGTAACATGAATTTTTCTCAAGACAATGTTATTGCTTGGGTTCTGACAGGATATGCTTTGAGGCCATGCATGAAAATAGGTTTCTGGTTAAATAGTCGGTTACCTAACCATGTATTTATCTATCATAAGTTAGTTTTCAGTTTAAGAAATAATTTGATATGTACAATTACTAATATTATATATGATAATATTCCCTTTATAGTCTGGCTGACTTATACTTAGGAATTTTTTTTTTTTTTTTGGTTTTTCGAGACAGGGTTTCTCTGTGTAGCTTTGAGCCTTTCCTGGAGCTCACTTGGTAGCCCAGGCTGGCCTCGAACTCACAGAGATCCGCCTGGCTCTGCCTCCCGAGTGCTGGGATTAAAGGCGTGCGCCACCAATGCCCGGCAAGGAATGTTTTATTGTAGATTTCACAGTATTTTTGAAGAGTAAGAGAATTTTGAAGTCTAACAGGCACTCAGTTGCTGAGAGGCATTTTAGTTCCTCATTTATAAAATGCAGATAATAATATTAGTTCCAGCATGAATTGTTTTGAGTACTGAAATTATATATACAAATCCCTCTGCACAGTCCTTGGTCCATAATGAGTTCAGCATTCAAAATTTTTTATTTGATTTGTATATGAATATATGCACAGAGGACAGTTAATGGGAGTCAGCTCTCCTTCCCTCAGGTGAAGGAAGTTTTTAAGGATGAAGCGAGTTGAATTTCCTTTAAATGAGTGGGAACTCAGTGGAGAATTGGTCAGTTTCCATGGGTTTGTAGACTTTGTTGTTTCTGGTGTTGAAATCCAGCTTTAGTCTGTGGTGGTCTGATAGGACGCAGGGAGTTATTTCAGTTGTTGTCTATCTTTTGAGACTTGCTTTGTGGCTAGTATATGGTCAATTTTGGAGAAGGTTCCATGAGGTGCTGAGAAGAAGGTGTATTCTTTTGTGTTTGGGTGAAATGTTCTGTAGATATCTGTTAGCTCTATTTGAGTCATTATGTCTGTGAGTTCTGTTATTTCTCTATTTAGTTTCTGTCTGGATGACCTGTTCATTGCTGAGAGTTGGGTATTGAAGTCTCCCACTATCATTGTGTGTGATTTAAACTTTAGTAGCGTTTCTTTTACAAATGTGGGTGCCCTTACATCTGGGGCATAAATGTTCAGAATTGAGACATCATCTTGGCAGATTTTTCCTTTGATGAATATGAAATGCCCTTTTCCATCTCTTTTAATTAAATTTGGTTTAAAGTCTATTTTGTTAGATATTAGGATAGCTACACCAGCTTGCTTCTTAGGTCCATTTGATTGGAAAATCTTTTCCCAACACTTTACCCTGAGGTAATATCTATTTTTGATATTGAGGTGTTTCTTGTATGCAGCAGAATGATGGATCCAGTTTTCATATCCATTCTGTTAGCCTATGTCTTTATTGGCAAGTTGAGTCCATTGACATTGAGGGATATTGAAGTGAGTTGAATTTACTTAAAATAAGTGAGTAGGGTATTATTTAAAGAATAAAGTCCGTAAAGGGATATATGGGAACTCATTAGTGCTAGGATTTGCCCTTCATTTGGGACTAGAAAGAAAAGGAAAAGGAAAGTGAATTAAAGGAATTGATAAGAGTCATGAAGAGCCCAAGGAAAAATAAACTGTCAAAAACTTTTGGTTGTACTGATCAGTTAGTAAGGTGAGTCTAACAAATTCAAAGGAACTATGAATATCTGAATATTGATTTGCAGTTTACATCTGGAGCCCAAGTTTGGTAAAGAACTGCTTCCAGGAGTAACTAACAGCTAGGGAGAAAATAGAGTGTTCTTAAGAGGTGGAATGTAGAGGTGGATGGATATAAGAAAGTAAAGAAGTGGTTCTCAGTTTAGCCCACAGTAGAATATGGATACTCTAGTTCCATCAATAGATGTTGATGGTCTGTCTGCTGAGATTGCCAGGGTTTCCAAGATGCTGCAAAGAGTAATCTGCAGCCATGGTTGAGAACTGCTGAGAGTTGGTGGACTGTGCCAGCAGTTCCTACAGTGTGTTAGGGGAGAAACTCTTCACGTAAGTTCTATAAAGAAGCCCAGTTTGTAAAACTTAAAAATAAAGCTTCAGTAGACTGGAGCCTAGAGATGCATGCAGTCACCTTTCCAGGGCCTTCTCCTAGGGTTCCTCAAAACACAATTGGATAGGGCTGGTGAGATGGCTTAGTGGTTAAGAGCACTGGCTGCTCTTCCAGAGGTCCTGGATTTACAACCATCTGTAATGGGATCAGATTCCTTATTCTGGTATATACATAAAATATATGGATAAACAAGTCTTTTTTAAAAACATCCAATTGGACTAGGAGGTTGTGGTTAAAAAGTAGGCTATGGCCGGGCGGTGGTGGCGCACGCCTTTAATCCCAGCACTCGGGAGGCAGAGCCAGGCGGATCTCTGTGAGTTCGAGGCCAGCCTGGGCTACCAAGTGAGTCCCAGGAAAGGCACAAAGCTACACAGAGAAACCCTGTCTCAAAAAAAAAAAAAAAAAAAAAAAGTAGGCTATGAATGAAGAGTTCGGTTTTTCCAGTATAGAAAAAAATAGTTACAAACAATTAAAAGTTAAAACTTGACCCTATAGAATTGAAGTTATGAAATTAAAAGTCAAGGAAATTGATCAACTCCAGCTTTGAGTTGAATATAATTGAATGTAAGTTGCTAATAATTTGTCTAGAGCACAAGTACGTAAAATAATAGGAACATAAAAGAATTAATTATTATTTAGCTCTGAAAAACATTCTGGGTTGTGTAATAGAACAAAAATTTTAGACAATATTTGATAGTAATGAAAAACTTTAGATATCACAAACTATAGTGTTTCTTTTACTTAATGTTATATAAAAAGATGGTTGTTCTTTACATTTAATGGTAACACTCTAAGACAGTATTTTTTAAATAGAATAATAAATAAAATTTGCTTATTTATCAAAAGGTTTTTACTACTTTAAAAAATATGTAGAGTGTGTGTGCACACAACATGTGTTTAGGTCAGAGGACATCTTGTGAGAATCAGTTCTGGGCTCGCACTGTGTGGGTGCTCGGGATGGAACTTAGTCATCAGGCTTGGTAGCAATTGTCTTTGTCTGCTGAGCCATCTCACCACCCCACTAAAACAGTAGACTGTGTTTTGTGTAGAACTTACTGTAGAGTACAGTAGGTAGAGGAAAAGCTGTTTCCCAGGGGAGCTTACAGCTGACACCAGACACTCCGTACTTTTGTTCTCTGTGCTAGTTGTCCCCTGTGTGCGTCCTCAAAGCCAGTGAGTCCACAGGAATTCAGCATCGTTTAGGAAGAGCACGAGGGAGCAACAGGTGATACTACTTTACTCGGGGCTCTGGACTCTGAACTACATGCTGTGGGGTTTGCTGGGTTTTATTGGGGGGCATGTTCTGTAGGGGTTTTTGTTGAGGCTTTTTCTTTTTTTAAGGCAAAAATGACTGATCATTGTGTCCTTGTCGAAGACATGCTTCATTGTCTTCAAGTACTCTTTTGGCCAATGAATTCTAAACATAGAGTGCTCATAATCAGCTCAGTATTGGATTGAAAAGTGATTTGAAAACTATTGGCAAGAGTGACTATAATTATTAAATTTACTGCAGAACAAGGGAAGGTAGTGAAATTGGCTTTTTGTCAAATGGCAGTAGTTTTATTAGAAAAAAATCATTTGCAGGCCAGAGTGAAAGGAAGCTCCAAAGATCCATTCTTTCCTAATTATAGTTTCACCTATACATATTATGCAAAGCTAATATTTAAAGCGTTTGCCAGAATTAACTTCCCCTGCATGTCTTTTACAGCACGGTGAATTGCAGCAGCTTTTTATGGCTTGCTGCTTTTGTATGCCATAATAATCTGTAATTACAGGTTTGCCGCAAATGATGTAGGGCTTGTTTAATGTGACGATCTGAACAGATAGCCCTGACTAGCTGCATTTATCTAATGAATGCTAGTTACACGGTGCCTTAGAAGCATTGCTATCTCCATTCTGCATTTTCTCACCAAACTGGTTATTTTATAATTTCATTTTAATTTTTAAATTAGAGAATTTTATGTCTTTCTAACTTAGCAGGTAAGTGTGAGAGAGAGATTTTCTTTAGTTTACTGCTCAAAAAAATCTAAATAAATCTAATCACCTAATTAACAAATTATAAGATTTTGATCTTTTCATATATGTGCATATATCCTGAATTTAGAGAAGCAATGATTTTTGCTCATATCTAAATTTGAAATTCATCCTTTAAGTATTTTCAGTGTTAATAATTATAGTAGATTGTAGCAGTTTTTTTGTGGCTTGCTGTTTTTTGTATGGTGCTTAAAGCAGGTGACGAGTATTTAAGTGAATGACTTTTTTGATTTTTGTGGTTTTGAGCTGGGTCTTACTATATATTCAGGCAAGCCTTGTGCTCCCCGATTCTCCTGCCTCAGCCTACCCAAGTGCAGGATTATATACGTGCACCTCCTTGTCCAGCTCCACAGCTCTTTTGAACTAAATTCCCACTCTCTCCTCCTTTAGGCAGAGGATGTATAGGGTAGACTAATGTCTGGGCTTGGGGGCTTATGTTCTACAGAATGCGCTGAGCCATTCTTGGGGTGTATTTATAAGCAAGTTTAAAAGAGAAATGTCTAAAAGCTGTATCCCTTATAATGCTGTCAAAATTGAATAGTTTATATTGTATTTATTATTCTGAGCCTTGTACATAAGAGCTATTAATTCATCTTTACAAGTAAGCCTGGGCTGTTCTTACAGGATAATGTGCTTATTAGCTGATAATGGTAGAATAACAGGGAAATATAGTCATTCTGTAACTGTGTAAATCTGAGAAGAGGCAAGAACACCAACTCCTCCCCACCCCTCCTGTTTCCTCCCTCTACCTCCTTTCTATACCCCCCCATCCACTCCTCAGAAAGGGTAAGGCCTCCCATGAGAGTCAACAAAGCATGACATATCAAGTTGAGTCAGAACCAAGCTCCTCCCCCCCTGCATCAAGGCTGAGCAAGGCATCCCACCATAGGAAATAAGTTCCAAAAGGCCAGCTCGTGCATTAGGGACAGATACTGGTCCCACTGCTAGGGGCCCCACAAACAGACGAAGCTACACAACTGTTACCCACATGCAGAGGGCCTAGGTTGGTTCCATGCAAGCCCCCTAGCTGTCGGTCCAGAGTCCTTGAGCTCTCACAAGTTTGGGTCAGCTGTCTTTGTGGATTTCCCTGCCATGTGTCTTGACCCGTGCCCTCCCCCCTGCTTATATAATCCCTCCTCCCTCTCTTCAACTGGACTCCTGGAACTCAGTCCAGTGCTTGGCTGTGAATCTCTGCATCTGTTTCCATCAGTTATTGGATAAAGGTTCTATGATGACAATTAGGGTAGTCACCAATATGACTTCAGGGGAAGACCAGTTCAGGCACCGTCTCCACTATTGCTAGGAGTCTTAGCTGGGGTCATCCTTATTTCTCTGGCACCGGGCTTCTTTCTAATCCCTTTTATTGCTTTTTCTCTCCGTCCCTCCCCCAACTCAACCATCCTGGTCCCTCATGTTCCCATCCCTCTACCCCCTCCCCTCTACACCCCCAACCCCAGTTTACCCAGGAGATCTCATCTATTTCCCCTTCCCAGGGGGTTTGGAGCTCAGCAGTTAAGAGCACTTGATTGCTCTTCAGAGGACTGGGTTCAACTCCCAGCACCCATGTGGCAGCTCACAACTGTCTGTAACTCAAGTTTCAGGCGACCCGAAACTTGCTATGGCAAAACACTAGTACACACTAAAAGAAAAAAAAAAGTGCTTAAAAAATTATAATGCCTAAACAAGTAGATTCATCATCAACTTTTTTTTATTATTTATGTTTTTTGTAAGGCACTGGAGATCAATCTTAGGGTCTTGCTATTGCTGGGCAAATATTCTACAACTGAACTATATCCTTAGCCCATATTTTTTAAGTTTTTAAGTTTTTAATTATGTGTATATATGTCTCTAGTGGGTATATACACATATGTAGAATGCCCAAGGAAACAAGAGGCAAATTGCGTCACTTTGGGGTGGAGTTACAGGCAGTTGAGCCTCCTGATTTGGGTGTCAGGAACCAAACCTGGGTCCTCTGGCAGAGCAAGTGCTCTTAACCAGTGACATCTCTCCAGCCCCCACAGCTCATGTTTGGAGCGTGGCCTATAAAGTTTCCTTGTGATACAAGTGTACACTGTTCACTATGTCAATTCATTCTCATTCTTGAAGTTTAATTCAGAGAACACTTTCCTCTGACATACTTGTTATCATCAGTAAGAGCCAGAATGAAATGACATTTAAAGATGCTGCAGACTATGTCTCTAAATCTGGAATGTCTCCATGAGATAAACCTATCAGTTGGATAGATTTCATTGGTTTTTAGTCTGCATGTTTAGTGTATTTCAGGGAATTGATTTCTGACACTTTTGATCTTCAAAGGTGATCTACATTTAAAAGCTTTTGTTTAAATTGTGAATCCATTAGTTACAGTTTCCAAAGGGCTTCCTTATAAAATAAATAAAACTACTTCATCAGAAAAGTTTTCTATACTCTGCCATTATTCCTATAATAAGAAAGCTAAATTGTATACATTAATGTTTATTCAGATATTTGATTGTGATGTTAGCAATGTGATAACGTCCTCATTTTCTAATGTGTTTTGTGACTCCTAGGAAGCAATATTATTCCTACTCATTTGTGGTTTTTTCCTTTTTCCTTTTTTTTTCAGTGAAAACTCAGATGCAACAAGGATTGATCTCTATAGCAGCGCGTACTGTCATTACCCATCTGGTGAATCACTTGGGCCATTATCCAATGAGTGGTGGTCCTGCGATGCTGACAAGTCAGGTCTGTGAAAATCATGACAATCATTACAGCGAGAGTTCTGAACTCTCTCCCGAGCTCTTTGAAAGTCCCAACATTCAGTTCTTCGTGCTGAATAACACAACCTTGGTGTCTTGTATCCAGATTAGAGCAGAAGAGAGTTTGCCTGGCGGAGGGTTAGCCGCTGGCCTTGTGTCAGCCAGTTCAAATGTTAGAATCATAGTGCGGGACCTCTCTGGAAAGTACTCATGGGATTCTGCCATCCTGTATGGACCGCCCATTGTGAGTAGTGTGTCTGAACCTACATCTCTCATACTTTCAATGTCTCACCAAGAGAAACCGGAAGAGCCTCCTACATCTAATGAATGCGTAGAAGACATAACAGTGAAGGATGGACTTTCTCTTCAGCTTAGGAGGTTTAGAGAAACTGTACCAACCTGGTCTACAATAAGGGAGGAAGAAGATGCTCTTGACGAGCTCCTGCAGTATTTAGGCACTACGAGTCCTGAGTGTTTACAGAGAACTGGAATCTCCCTCAATGTTCCTGCTCCACAACCCATATGCATTTCTGAGAAACAGGAGAATGACGTCATTAATGCTATCCTTAAGCAATACACAGAAGAAAAAGAGTTTGTGGAGAAGCACTTCAATGACTTAAACATGAAAGCCTCAGAACAAGATGAGCCAACACCTCAGAAGCCTCAGTCAGCATTTTATTACTGCAGATTGCTTCTTAGTATATTGGGAATGAATTCCTGGGACAAACGGTAAGGAGAGAGGAGTTTTCCTTTTTTAAAAAAAAAAAAAAAATACATTAGTCCTAATCTTCTGATCAAGAATTTTAGACTCAGACAATGGTGTTGCACACCTTTAATCCCAGCACTTGGGAGGCAGATCTCTGTGAGTTTAAGGCCAGACTGATCTACAGAACAAGTTCCAGGGCAGCCAAGGCTATAGTGAGACTGTGTCTTGAAAAACAAACAAACAAACAAAAATGTAGTCTTTATTCTTATTAAATTCTATCTAGCATGCTGGAGAGATGGCTCAGCAGCTAAGAGTGTACTACTCTTTCAGAGGATCCAAGCTCAGTCGTTTCCAGCATCCCGGTGGGTACCTCATAACTGGGACTGGAGCTCCAGTGAGTCTACACCTTGTTCAGGCCTCCTTGGGCATTGTATTCACCTGTGCACACGCACACACGCATGCACACACGCACGCGCGCGCGCACACACACACATATTTAAGAAAATTTGAAAAAAAAAACTAGGAGCTGAAGAGTTGGTTCAGTGGTTAGGAGCACTCGTTCTTTGCAGAGGATCCAAATTCTATCCCCAGCACCTACATAGTGGCTAAGAACTTGTCTGTAAATCCAGTTCTGGAGGATCCAACATCCTCTTCTAACCTCTGCACCAGGCGTGCATGTGGTACATGTGTGTATATGCAGGCAAAACACTCATACATATAAAATAAAATAAATCTTTTTAAAAAACCCTTTAGAAAGAAAGGAAAACTGTATATTCTATCTACCAATTAGTTTTTTTGACCAATAGGCAAATTGTTTGTTTATTTATTTGGTTGATTGAATGTTTTTTTTTTTTCAACTGTTGAATCATATTAAAATTGAGGGGAATAAAAAGTAATTTAGTCCAGTACATTCCTGACATTTTCACAGTATCTACTAAAACTATATAACTTAGAAATTATAGTCATATAATTGTGTGCCAGCATGCCTGGCTGCAGTTAGGTTTTGTTGTTTTTTTTTAATAGGAATTGAACGCAAGACCTTAGGCATGCTGTGTACAATCTATACTTTGTTTTTAGTTTTTATGCTATCAAAAGCTGTAGGAGAATGGAAAATGGCATTTATTTTGCCATTAAATCATAGAAATATATCCTTTCTACTCAGCTTATAGTAGGAGGAAGAAACTCGGCAATGACTGGATGAGTAGGTCTGCAGTGCTCCAGGCACATGTGAGGCATTAGGATGGGCCTGCTCTCCCTCTTGCTTAGTAGGCACACTTTCACTTGATTTAAACCTTCCATTTGTTAAATAGTATTCTTCCTCAGCCATTTTACATTACTCTTTCCTTCATTTCCTGAGGTATGAGGGTACACACATGCCATGGCACCTGTATGGAGGTCAAAGGACAACTCCCAAGAGTCCCTTCTGTCTTTCCACCATGTGAGCTGCAGGGATTATACTCAGAGTCAGGCTTAACACAGACACTGTTGTCTGCTGAGCCACCTCTGCATCCCCCAAGCCTCTCTGTATAACCAGCATAGTTTGCCTTAGGTTGTAGCTGACTACAGGTAATCGTCATTTCGTTATCAGAGAAATACATTCTAGTTTCTTGTTAGGGAATGGCCTGTATGTTGTCTCCTAAGGAAAGTTAAAGATGGAAAACTATATTTTGTGACAGTGTAAGTATTAATTTTATTTACATATTTAGTGCACATAAATTAAAAATTACATGTTTATTCATATTTTTTAAAAATACATACTAGGACTGAGGAAATATAATATATGTGTATATACATACACACGTTTATGCAATAATAGGACTGAGGGTGTATGTGTGTTATATGTGTATACACACACACACACACACACACACACATATATAATAAATATTAAAACTTTCCTGGTATGTGCAAGCCTCTGATTTGATACTCTTGTACCACATACACAACACACACACACACACACACACGCGCGCGCGCGCGCGCGCGCGCGCGCGCACGCACAAACAAGGGGAAAAAGCAGACTCTTATAAGTCCTTGTATCCGTTTCTCCGGATGTTACTTTAGGTGCTCACATCTACACGGACAGTTTGAACTGACCTTGACAAGGTGCATTATCAAATGAATGAAAGCCTGGGAGGAGTAATGACGTATATCTTTGCATCTTTTTTAGGGTCTGTTCTCCTTTGTATGGAACAGGCAAGAAAAGTGTAAAAGTTGCATGAGTAGAAGGGAAGTGTGTCCGGACTGTCATGTCCTTCTCTGCAAAGGTGATGAAATGTTTATAAATCTCTCCATTTAGGAGGAGCTTTCATCTCCTGAAGAAAAATGAAAAGCTGCTTAGAGAACTTCGGAACTTGGATTCAAGGCAGTGGTGAGTTGTGGGGAAGCATGCATACTTACAACTGGAATCGCTAAGCTATTGCATTGCAGTGTAAACTCTAATAGTGTACTGTTGACTTCCAGCTTTTTGAGTGGAAACTGTCATTGTACCTTAGCTAAATTAATTTTAAGAAAAATGTAGAACTGCGTTAAGATGTTTGACATATTTGAATTACTTTTATTCTTTGTATGCATTTCACAGTCCTCTTTTGAGTTGGAGAAAACTAATTGAATGTGTAAAATATCCTTAGATTTCTGTGCCGTACTTAATCATAACTCACTCACTGTTTTGGTGCTTGAGATGGCTTGGAAAGCTCATTTGAGACAAGCCACCTGCTGTGACATCACTAATGTACAAGAAATCCAGGTGAAATGAGCTGATCTGCACCTACATGAACAACTCACATCTTTCAAAGCCCTGTGCTGAGCTGTTTGTTCACTTTCAGATCCAGAAGAGTTGCCCTTGTATTCATACCTAACTTACTCTGACTTACCTCTCTTCTGCATGTGTATGGTCTTCTTCAAAAAGGAACCTTTTCATCTTGCATTTCTTTGTATTCACAAATGTGCTTGACACATTTGGAAAGAAGGAACTTCAGTTAAGGAATTGCCTTCCTGGGACTGGCCTGTGGGCATGTCTGTGGGGCGTTTTCTTGGTTGCTGACTGATGCAGGACAGCCCAGCCCATTGTGGACTGTACCATTCTTAGGCGAGTGGGTCTGGGTTGTATAACAAAGGTAGCTGGCTGTGAGCCTGGGAACAAGTCAATGAGCATTGTTCCACCATAGTCTCTGCATCAGTAACTGCCTTGTTCTTAAAGCCTGGCTTCCCTGGATGATGGACCATAACCTGTAAGATGAAATAAACCCTTTCCTCCCCAAGTTGCTTTTGGTCAGTCCTATCACAGTAATAGAAAAACAAACTAGAACAAGTTTTAAGCTGCAGCAGTCCTTGTTCCTTTCATGCTGTTTTCTACCAAATGTATGGGGAAATGTCGTCATTGACTCACTTCCTGTATTTCCTAACTCCTGGTTTTTGTTGAGGGGCTGGCTGTTAGCTTTCTTCAGCATGGTCTTTTTAAAAAATGGTTTGCATTGATTTGTTTGCTCGCTCGCGCTCTCTCTCTCTCTCTCTCTGTCTCTCTCTCTCTCTCTCTCTCTGTGTGTGTGTGTGTCTGTCTGTCTGTCTGTCTGTGTGCATATAGTGTGTGTTAAGGATTATTTTGTATTTGTGGATGCTGTTTAGCTTTCAGTTTTCAGCTTCAGATTGATGGAGTTTATTTTTTGCATAGCTGTCTTTCTTGGTATTTTTCTTTACATTTCCTCAAGCACAAGTAGTTATGCTTGCAGAGTTCTGTGTGGAAGTCATTCATTCTGTATTTCTTTATAAACCTTTATTGGGTTAAGACGGTTATATTTTATACTTAGTTCCTTGGTCTTTGTAGAATATGTTTTGAATTATGGCATATAAAGGCATCTGCTGAGGCTGATGACCTGAGTTCAATCCCTGTGACCCACATGGTGGAAGAGGAGAACCAACTCCCAGCAGATGTCCTCTGACCACGCCACGTGTACACACACACACACACACACACACACACTAATAATAACAGTTAACAAAACCTTTAGAAGAGGATAGAGCTGGGGAGAAGACTCAGTAGTCGGAAGCAGATACTACACTTGCGGAGGACTGAGCGCAGTTCCCAGCACCCATGTCAGTTGGCTCACTACTCACTGCCCTGTCACTCCAGGTCTAAGAGACCTGACACCCTCTTTTTGCTTGCACAGGCACTAATATGCACATGCACATATCCACATACAGACACATACATACACATAAATAAGAATAATAAAAATAAATCTATAAAAATAAATAAAGAATTTTTAAAGGAAATTAGAACTAGGTTGTATATGGGAAATGATCTTTTTCTATAATTTGTTAAATAAACCCTAATCTTTTCTTTTTTTTTCTTTTTTCTGGAGCTGAGGACCGAACCCAGGGCCTTGCGCTTGCTAGGCAAGCACTCTACCACTGAGCTAAATCCCCAACCCTAACCCTAATCTTTTCAATTGATTTACTATTGCCTTTATCAAACTTTGAAGCATTGTACTTCAAAGTTATGTGCATTTCTATTGATTTATCTATTGTTTTGTATATATATTACTGTTTAATTTACTATAGCTACATAATACATTTTCCATGCATATTAATGTTAATGTCTTTTTACTTATTCTGAGACCCAAACCTTACTTATGTAATTCTTGGATATTTTGTTATTTCATTGTTAATTCTATATAGAATCCCCATTATTATATTTTTGACATTTTGGTTTTGAGCTTAACCTTTAATGGCAAAGCCATCTCTCCAGTCCCTAATATTATATTTTTGGAATTTTTTTTCCATTTTTAATATTTTTCTTGTATCCAACAGGTTAGTAAACTTTCATACTGCTTTTAAGCATATTTTAGATCATTGTGATCATGCTATGAAAGCAGTTTATCCTGTAGGATTTTCTTTTAGTGAATGTTAAAATGAAATGGTGGTGGTATATATTACCAAAATTCTTTTTTTTTCATTTTTGAAATTATAACGTAAGTGCAACATTTTGAATTCCTCTTTAAAATTCTTTTTAGCTTCCATTTATGTGCTCCTGTAGTTTGGATTTCTTAACTAATTTCTTAACTGTTGTATTTTAGAATAAAAGCTGTATAGACTTAGAGAGTTGGTCAGCAATTTCAAGAGCACTTGTTGCATGATTCACAATATCCACATAGTGGCTTATCCACAAGTCCTCGGGGATCCAAAGCCCTCTTTTGACCTTCATGGGCACCAGGAACACACTTTGGTGCACATACATACATGCAGGATGCAGGCAAAACACCGTTACATATACAATAATAATAAATAAATAAATATAAAGAGAAAATCTGTCTAGTCTTTTGACTTACTGTACTTGGTTTACTAAAATTTCATTTTGTATCCAGCTAATAAATATTCCATTTATTAGCAGATTCTTCAAATTTTTTGTTCTGTCCTTTGTAGGTTTTTAGAATTAAGGTTATAGTGAGCTTCATAAAATCGATATTTCCTGTTACTTGAAATTCCAGGTTTAAAATAATTTCCCTTTTGATTTACTTTTTCAGATTTTGTTTCAGCTTTGGATCAATTTCATTATTTTTGTTTGTTTTATAAAAATATTTTACCGAGATTTTAAATAGATAAGAATAGAGAATTTTTGCTTATTTCATATTTACTGTACATACCAAAACTTTCAACATGTCATAATTCTGTATTCTATTCCTTTTCTCAGCTTAGTTTTTTTGGAATAAACAAAACAAACTTTCCTGTTGCAGATTTAATAGTGTGTGTGTGTGTGTGTGTGTGTGTGTGTGTGTTCATTTGTGTATATGATGATGCACATGTATATGCAAGTGCATATGGATACAAGAGACAACTTTGGATATCATTTCTCAGGTGCCATCTAACATCACACCTGCTTCTTTTTTTTTTTTTAGCTGGTTTGGGGGATCAAACTCAGATCCTTGTGCCTGCACAGCAAGTACTTCACCCACTGAGCTCTTCAGTTCCTATGTTGTGTTTCTAATTCATTAATTTCTGTTCTGTTCTTTTTTTTTTTTTTTTTTTTTTTTTTTTTGAGACAGGGTTTCTCTGTGTAGCTTTGCGCCTTTCCTAGAACTCACTTGGTAGCCCAGGCTGGCCTCGAACTCACAGAGATCCGCCTGGCTCTGCCTCCTGAGTGCTGGGATTAAAGGCGTGCGCCACCACCGCCCGGCATGTTCTGTTTTTTTTATCACTTTCATGAGCACTGTTTTCTTTTTCTCATACCTAGAACTAAATGTTATCTTTCTTTGTTGTTGTTGTGTTCTTTATTAACAATGAAATGATCCCAGATTGTTAGGTCTAGCTAAAAGTGTAGCATCTATCTACCCTTCAAGCCCCAATTTAAGCATTGGCGTTTCTGGAAAGCCTTGTCATAAATCACTGCTGACCTTCTTAATTTATCTAATTAACTAAATTTAATTCCAATTTAAGAATGTTTTAAAATCTGAGCAGTGTTAGGCTTGAAAATAAAATTGATAAGAAAGTAGAAAGTGTTTCCATATGGCATCTTGCCTCAACAATTTCTCTCGTTATTGACATCTTCTTGCCTTGGTGTGCAGCTTTGAGATTGACAAACCAATATTAAAATACAGTTAACTAATATGTTAGTTAACGGGTGGTGATGGCACACGCCTTTAATCCCAGCACTCGGGAGGCAGAGGCAGGTGGATCTCTGTGAGTTCAAGGCCAGCCTGGGCTACAAAGTGAGTTCCAGGAAAGGCACAAAGCTACACAGAGAAACCCTGTCTCGGGAAAAAAAAAAAAAAATACGGGCGGTGGTGGCACACGCCTTTAATCCCCAGCTCTCGGGAGGCAAAGCTAGGCGGATCTCTGTGAGTTCGGATCTCTGTGAGTTCGAGACCAGCCTGGTCTACAGAGCAAGACCCAGGAAAGGTGCCAAAACCACACAGAAAAACCCTGTCAAAAAAACAAACAACAACAACAAAAAAAAAAAAAACACCTAATATGTTAGTTAATAATTATGCGTTTACTGAATAAGCATCAGTATAATCTAATTTTAGAGCTGCTTTTCATTTAACATGTGGAGTAAGTACCAACCTGATGTGTCCAGCAGCTGCAGCATTTCTGATCTTACCAACGTGTATGCAGGCTCTGCCTTCTCTGTCACGGCTTGCTCATTACCACCTGCCTTTTCAATTCAGCTTTGTAGAATAGGAAGTCGGATCTTGTGATTTTGATTTGCCATATATTATGGGGCATTTTCAAGTGACTAAAATAGGTGTTTGTATCTCTTTTGGGGGAAAATATTCGAATTTGTATTGCATTAAATAATGCCTTCTAAAATTTTCCTGTCTACCCAGAACTTCAGAGTGTAATTTAGAAATCAGGGCACAAATGTAATTAAGATAAGGTCATATTGGATTAAATTTGCTCCCAAATCTCACTGCTGTTCTTATAAGAAGGACACATGCACATAGAAAGAACGTAAGTGACCAGGCAGAAATCACAGTTACAGTTAGAATATGAGGAATGCAGAGGATTGCTACAACCACTAGACTGTGGGAAGGCTTCTAGCCCTGTTGCTTTTAGAGACATAACACTGTCAAAACTACCTAGTTTGTATGGTTTGTTATAGAAATCCTAGGAAACAAAATTCTTCGCCTGTTATTTTTTTAAGATATTTTTATTTCATGTGTATAGTGTGTGTCTGCATGTATGTATATGCTGCATGTGTGTGCCTGTTGCCTGCAGAAGCCAGAAGAGGATTCTGGATGCCTTGGCACTGAATTTATAGATGGTTATAAACCATGTGGGTGCTGGAACTGAGCCTGAGTCCTCTGTAAAAAGCAGGTTCCTTTAACTGCTGAGCCGTCTCTCCAGCCCCCTTTTTGCAGTCCTTCGTGTTATCTTTTTAGTATTGAGTGACACGAGTTCACCACACGTTCTGGATGCACATTCTTTCTTAGGTAGGACAAGTATTTTTCCTCATTACGTAGCTTGTCATTTCACTATTTTTGATATCATCCGTAACACAAAAAATTCATGGCTGATAATGGCTTTTTTACAGTATGGACATTAGTAAGGGTTCTTCTCTACTAATAAAATTAAGACCTGACCTAATTCAAAGTCGTGTAATTCTTTCTGAGACTTTAATAGTTTCAGTTCTTATACTTGGGCCTATGATTCATTTTGATTTAAATTTTTAAGATGGTGTAAGAATCTAACTTCAAACTTTTCCATTTGTTTATCTGATTGTCCCACACCACTTGTTAATGAGATGTTTTTTTCCTCACCTAATTTCCATGTTACCATTATCAAAACACAACTGATCGACTAGATTTGGCAATTGTATGATGCAAACACTGGAGAGGCTGAGGCAAGAGAATCACAAGTTTAAGGCTAGCCTGGGCTATGTAGTAAGTTCTAGGCTATACTCAGATACATAGTGAGAACTTTTCTCAAAAGCCAACACACAGAAAAGCAATTACCATAGAGTTTATTTCTAGGCATATAAATTGTTGTCATATAGTACTATAGTGCCTTGATTTATTTTGCCACAAGTTTTGAGACTGTAAAGTATGAGTCCTCCAGTGGGGTGTGGTGGTTCATGCCTTTAATCCCAGCACTTGAGGCAGAGGCAGGTGGATCTCTGTGAGTTCAAGGCCAGCCTGATTATAGAGTGAGTTCCAAGACAGCCAAGGCTACATAGAGAAACCCAGTCTTTGGAAAAGAAAAAGAGTCCTCCAACTCTATTCTTTCTCAGATTGTTTTGTCTACTGAGTCTATTGAATTTTCCTATGAATTTTAGGATCAGTTTGACAATTCTTATAAGATGGAAAGCCTAGATTCTGATAATGATTGAACTGAATCTGTAGATTTGTGGAGAGTTCTATCACATTAACAATATTAAGTTTTTCAGCTCATGAATAGAAGAGTTCTTTTGTTTAGAGCTTTAGTTTCTTTCAGCAGTGTTATACAGCTTTCAAAGTATGTATTTTATACATAGAGTGTATATACCAGTGTGAACGGAGTTTTTCTCTGTTTTGATTCTTCATTGCTAATATGTATAGGAATACACTGAAGTTTGTGTATGGACTGTGTAGCCTCCAAACTTAATGGATTCATTTAGTAGTTCTAATAGTTTTCTACTAGAGTCTGAAGGATTGGGTTTTTTTTTTTAGCTTAATTTTATTTATCATTTGTGCATGCATGGGTTCGTGTGTATATAACTTTTAGTAGTCAGTAGTCAGTTCTCTCCTTCCACAGTGGGCTATGAGAACAGAACTTAGGTTGTCAGGCTTGGCAGCAAGCAGTTTTAACCACTGAGCCACCTTGCTGGCTCCATATCTTCTGCATATAAAATCATATCCACAAGTGCAAAAATGTAACATCTTACTTTTTGATAAGATTACTATATAGTTCAATTTTTTTAGATACTCAGTTTTTTTCTTAAATTCAGTTTTAGCAGTTTATGTTTTTCTGGGAATTGTGTTTTTAGTCTAATTTATCTATTTCTTGGCATACATTTATTCATAGTACTCTTATCTTTTTATGTAAAAGTATGATTTTGGTAGCATGATTCCTTTTTCTCTTTTTTATTTTTTATTGTGTGGGGAGGGCACCCCACACACAATATACGTTAGTGTGGCATTGGTAGACTCATTTCAGCTCCCTTTCACAGTTTGCCTTGGTGTCTTCCCATTTTGTTTTCAGTTTTAGCAGTGATTTGAATTAGAAGTTTATTAGTGGAGGCTGGAGAGAGGACTCAGTGGTTAAGAGGACTTGTTGCTCTTGTGGAGAGTCCAGGTTTGGTTCACAGCACTCGCATGGCTGCAACTCTAGCTCATTCCTGTAACTGTAACGTTCTTGTAACTCTAGTTCCAGGAATCCAGCACTCTCTTCTGGCCTCCTCAGGTATTGCATGCATGTGGTGTATAAACACGCAGGCAAAAAATATCCACACACATAAAAATAATAAATGTATTTTAAGTATGTTAGTGGTAGGACTTGGTCATTTAATTCTTAGCAGCTGTATTTCCAAACAATGTGAACTTCTAATCACCAACTCAGGTTTTTTTTAAGTTATTTTTTTTTGTCTAAGTAGACCATTCACTGGGGTGTCTTCCCTAGGTTTACATCACTTATGACTCAGAATTTGTGCTTGAACACTGCCCTCCTAAACATGGTGTTTTTGTTATTTACTGTTGATTGTGTGTGGCTTGGAGGCTACCACCACAATTCAAAATGTTTCTATTTTTGTCTCTCCTTTATCCAGATACCAGTAGCTTAAAGGTTTACTCTCTGACCATTCCAAAATGTGCATAGCCTTGAGGGTGCACACAGATTTCCAGATGTCCAAGTACTGACTGGATATTATTCTTAATTCTTAGCTTCTTTAGAGTTGGCCCAGAGTTAGGAATCTTATGGAGTGCCTGTGAGACTCTTTGGTCATCACACTCTATGTCAATGCTTCTCATCCTTCCTAATGCTGAGACCTTTAACACAGTACCCCACCATAAAATTATTTTCGTTGCACTTCAAACTGTAATTTTGCTACCGTTACGAATTGTAATGTAAGTATCTGTGTTTTCTTATGGTCTTAGGCGACCCCCATGCAAGGGTCATTCAGTGCCCAAAGGTTGGGATGCACAGGTTGAAAACCACTGTTCTAGCTGCTCTTAAGTGATTCTGGTGCATGTGCACAGGCTTTGGGACTCGCAGAATTGACTGATCCCAGGCAGTTCTTAGTCTCTCTTTTCCTGGTTCTTACTAACTTCCGGCTGCTGTGCTGTTCACGTGTATCAGAGCTGCCAGCTTGTCCTTAGTGCTTTAATCCAAATTCTGGTCCAAATCGTTGTTCTTCTCAGGTAGAACTAATGCCAAGTCTTTGTCCTTGAAGCCTGCCTTTCACCCTGGGCATCATTTGTGTACCGCTCTACCTGAGCTAAGATTAGGGCCCTCCTTTGCCTAGAATGATACCCATAGTCAGCAGTTGGGCGCTTGGGGAAAGGTTGGAAATCCCTAGTCTTCTTAGCTTACTGCCCCCGGCAGAACTTCCACCCTTCTCCTCCAAGTAGAGTGCAAGGAAAAGTGTTGAGACTCAGCCTTTCATGCCTAGAGCTTCCATGCTAAGAGTGGGGCGCTGGAGAAACAGAAGATCTAGGTCAGAGCTTCTGTAACATGGAGATAGGAAGTGATAATAACTTCTACCAATAACCTTAGCCCCAAACTGAAAGCTAGAGGGAGAGGGAGCCTCTCTCTGCTAGGCCTGAGTAGAATGCTTAGGGCAAAACTTGGGTACCATGGAGCTGAGGAGCTGGAGTGTAAGGAAACATAAGTGGCTTATATGTCAATGACTGTTTTTACCGAGACTTAGTCGATTTTCTTGAAGATTTTCTTTTCCTTTATAGCTTTAGGACACATTTTTAAAATGCTAGATTTTTTTAAAATAATAACTTTCACCAGTTAATTGGGTTTTACTTGCAAAAAATGACCATCCAGAGCTATACTCTAATTCTGGAAGCTCCCTTCTTCCCCACAGCACCCCCCAGTTACATTTGACTGCTTAGACTGGGTTATGCTAACACTATATTGAGCACATTGAAATTTTCCCTGTGTCTTTACCTCCTGAAGTGAAATGTCACCAGTTACAGAAACTTGCTGGAGCTTCTTGGTTGCTGACATGGAAACTCAGAGTTGTGACTTGACTTCGCAAAATACAGAGGAAGACCTGGCTGCAGGCTTCAGTTTTAAAGACTTGTTGGTATCTGCAATTCGTTTTTTTATTCTTGCATAATTTGGCAACAAAATTTACTTCTTGTCCAATTTTGAAATCAGGAAGTAAATATGAGTCCCTCTAATTTGTTTTTCTGGTCCTGAAGTTTTCCAACATTTATCAAACATAGATGGTCTAGTTAGTTTGGGTTGCCAGATATCTTATTAGAAGTTTACTTTAAGAACACTTTTAAATTCAGAGAAAACTGAAAGTTAAATGTCCAAGAATTTGGCAGTTAAGCCATGCAGTTGTGTGTGTGTGTGTGTGTGTGTGTGTGCGCGCGCGCCTTCTGTTGTTGTATGCAGTTTTAGGGAATACACTCCCTACTGATGGTTACTTGGTTCTAAAACAGTCGCTCTAACCCTGAGATTCAGTCACACTGCATAATGATCAACTTTTTAGATGATTCTTGCATTCATATATATCTATCCTTGTCCATACTCTTTGTCTTCATTTGCCAAATTCATACCTACCTAATTCATTATTCCTTCACTGTAAGTATTATTTTTTCCAGTTGGAAGTAACCTGCCTTTCTTCTGATCCAGTGGCAATTTTGTCACTTTTTTCTTTCTTTATATTGCAATTACTTGTCTCCTTCTGCAGACTATAGCATCTAAGTCTTTTTCATATTCTCACTGCTATATAGTCTGTATATATAATTTAATTAGCAAACAAATGAATGGTATAACCTTTTGTTTTGTAGCCGAGAGACGCACAAGATCGCAGTATTTTACGTTGCTGAAGGACAAGAAGATAAATACTCCATTCTCACCAACATAGGAGGAAGCCAAGCATATGAAGATTTTGTAGCTGGTCTTGGTTGGGAGGTATTGTTTTTAGGTTATACCAATCATCATTTTATATTTAACCCTCAGTCAACCTTCAGATACCAGGATCCAAGGATGTTCCAGCCCCTCATATAAAACCGTGGGATACTTGCCTAAAACTAATGCATACCCTCCTGTATACTTTAAAGTATATCTAGGTTACTTCTGCTAAGTAGTCTAAATAATGTATATTCAATTGCTACGCTATGCTGTTTAAGAAATAGTTACCAGAGGGACTGGGAATACGGACCAGTTGGTCAAGTGCTTACCTATTGAGCATGAGGCTTGAGTTTGGGTCCCCAGGACCCATGTAAAAGCTAGACAAAGCAGCAATCTGTAACTCCAGCACTGGGGGAGTAGAGACAAACAGATCCTTATTGCTCACTAGCTAACTAGCTAGCCAAATCCACAAATTCCAGACTCAACAAATGACTTTGGTTTTGATGACTATATAGTTAAAGCAGTATCATGGAAATAATAACCTTGGTAGCCATTTAAACTTACAGTGAGAATTTTTCTTCTAGTTGACAATTACTTCACAAAATTTGTATTGAGGATATCTTTCAAAGTTGTTGAAGACCATTGCACTAGACTGTAAACTTGTAGACTATAAACTTGTAGCACTTCTATCTTACTGACTTCTGCTTTTAATACCAGAACTTTCCACAGTGTCTGATATGTGAGCTTTTACTATCCCACTCGGTGTGTATTGTATGGGTTAGCAGCCAGTTTACCTTATGGGAATTATGTAAGCTCTCCAAGCCTCTATGTTTATTTCTCACAGGTAACATACTTTGTTACCCAGCAGAGATGACAAAAAAATTGAGTTAAGATGGTGTATGTCAAAATGTCTTGAAAACACAGCAAATGGATTTTTTGTATTGAAAAGCTATAGAATCATTACTAAAAGTAGGGACACATGAGAATAGCAAATTGAGAGGACTATATATACCTCTTGATTTCAAAATTTACTAAGCAATACTAATCAAGATAGTGTGGTATTAGCAAAAGGATAGACCTACAGATCAGTGGAATAGAACATAAAGAACAGAAATAAGCCCACACATTTATAGTCAGTGATTTTTTTTTTACCTAAACCATCCAGTGGAGAATGAATAATCTTTTCAACAAATGTTACTGACATAACCAGATAGCTGTATGCCAAAAAAAAAAAAAAAAAGTCAGGGGTGTGGAGAGATGACTCAGTAGTTAGGAGAGTTTGATTCCCAGCACCGTGTTGGAAGCCTCACAACTGCCTGTAACTCAGGTTCCAAAGTATCCAGCAACCCTCTTCCAGCCACTACAGGTTCTTGCAGTCATGTGCACATACCCACCACCACACATGCACACCAACACTAACAGGCATACACACATAATTAAGAATAAACTAGTTTAAATGAAGTCGGACCATACTATATATAAGAATTAACTCAAAATGAATCTAAAATTATAAAATACTTAGAAGATAATATAGGTACAAATATTATGACCTTGGATTTGGCAAAGATTTCTTAGATATAACACTAAAATCATGAGCAAGAAGGAAAATACTACTCATCAAAATTAAAACCTTTGTGCTTCAAGGACATCACCAACAAAGTGAAAAATTCCACAGATGGGGAAAATAATTACAAATCATATATTTGAGAAGAGATTTGTACATAGAATATTTGAAGAACTCACACAAATTACAAAGGAATGCCTACACTAGTGGACATGCCAACATGGATGGAAGAGGATTTAACACCATTCCCCTGGTGATGAACAACAGGCAGTCAGTGGCTGCTGAGGGGAAGACGGGAGGTTTGGGTTTTTTTGTTTTTTTTCCAGAAATAGGACCACAATCCTAAGTAGTCAACCCTGAACATGTAACCAAGGGCAACAGTAATTGGACTCAGAATAACAAAAATAAAGGAAGAAAAAGCGGTCACGAATTCAAGAGGAGATTATTGAGAGGGCACAAGAGGAGGGTTGGGGAGAGATGAAAATAATGAAAATGCCACTGTATGAAATAATGTAAATGTGCTCATGTATGAAATCCTCCGATTAAAAAAATGGCCACAGGACCACAACAGATATTACTCCAAAGCTAAGTAAATGTTCAATGAATACATGAAGAGACTCTTGATGTCATGAGCCATGACACCCAGCAGGGTGGTTAGATTAAAAAACTCCAGAAATATCGTTGGCTGGGATTCAGAGCAGTCTGAACTCTCATATTCTGCTAGAGGAGACGTGACATGCTGTAACATAGTTAATTGGTTAGTTAAGCATAGAGGTGCCATATCCACATTAGGGTTACAATAGCTGTGATGAAACACCATGACCAAAGCAACTTGGGGAGGAAAGGGTTTATCTGACTTACATGTCCACATCACTGTTCATCACTGAAAGAAATCAGGACAGGAACTCAAGCAGGGCAGGAACCTGGAGGCAGGAGCTGATGCAGAGGCCATGGAGGGGAGCTGCTTACTGACTTGTTCCTCATGGCTTGCTCATCCTGCTTTCTTATAGAACCCAGGACCACCAGCCAGGCATGGCACCAGCCTCAATGAGTTGGGTCCTCCCTAATCAATCACTAATTAAGAAAATGCCCCTACAGCCGGATCTTATGGAGGCATTTTCTCATTTAAAGGTTCCCTCCTTTCAGATAACTCCAGCTTGTGTCAGGTTGACATAATACTAGCCAGGACACCTTATAACAAAATAGTTCTGCTGTGTGCATACCCAGAAAAAATAAAAGCTTAAGCTTACACAAAAACTTACACATCTGTGTTCATTGCTGCATAATAACAAAATGGCAAAACAACCTATATGTATGTCCATAAGTGAATGAATGAATGAATAAATGTAGTGTATTCCTACAAGTGAATATTAGCCATAAAAATGGATGAATATTGTAATGCTTAATTTTTATTGTCAACCTGATGGGATTTAGAATCACCATGGAAACAAATCTCTGACATGAGGGACCTTTTAAATTAGGTTAATTGAGGTGGGAAACTCCGCTCTAAATTTGGGTGGTAGTATTCCATGGGTTGGGGTCCCAGACTGAATAAAAAGGGAAAGCAAGCTGAGCACAGTATTCATTGCTCTCTGCTTCCTGATTGGGGGTGCAACGTTCCTCAGCTGGAGAAGTCAGTAACTAAAACTATATAGACAAACTGTAAAAGCCAGAGAACTGGGAAGTGAGCCCCTAGAAAAACTGCACACGTATGTCAAAGGTCAGATAGGAAGCTAGACTTCCATCTTCTCTAGACAGTAAGGAGAAGCTCCCCACACTGAGGTAGTATCAGATGATGTCAGAGAAGGTGGAGAAAGCCAATGATTTCAGCTCTTACCAGAACAATTTCTTGGTTTCTGTGCTACAACCCTGATACTGATATATATTGTATATTATATCATGACCTAAAATGTTTCCAGATCTTCATACAGTTCAATTGATAGCTTTTTAGATGTAGTTGAAGTGCAGTTAAATTTTGTGATTTTTTTTTCACATTTTTTTATTCTAGTCTGGAATGGGTACTGACTAGAAAGACAGTTTTATAAATAAATATGAGACATCTAATTGATGATTTTTTGAAGTTGACATTGTTTAACATTCCTTCAAGTCATTTCAGCTTTGATTTTTACTCTGACTTACATGCCTCCCAAAGCCTTTCTAGTTTACTGTTAACACCTAGTTGCCTAATGTAAGTTCATAGTAAAACAACAGCTGATTTCCTTCTTAATTAGCGCCTACTAATTAGAGATCCTTAAATACTATTTTAAAAAAATACTGGGGTGAACAAATCACCTCTAATAAAGTTGCCTCTTGGTATAATATGTGGGGATTAGTTCCAAGTCCCCCTTCAGATACTAAAAATTCACAGTACTCACATCCTTTATATAAAATGGCAGCATACTGCACATTTTCCTGAATAATATATGGATTACTAATAATACCCAATAAAATGTAAATATTATATAAGTAGTTGTTGCATCAGGCCCTGTGTAGTCGTGGCACATGGCTTTGAGTCCAGCATTTAGGAGGTGGAGACAGGAGATCAGGAGTTCAAGGCCAGCCTGACCTATGTGAAGTCCTGTATCAAACTAGTTGTCATACTATATTACTTAGGAAATACTAATAACAGAAGATAAAAGTTTGTACCTGTTTGGTACAAGCTCGTTTTTTCTGAATACTTTGAATTCATAGTTGGTTGAATCTGTAGATGTGGATCCTACAGATAACAGAGAGCGAGCTGTAATGCTAGATTTAATATTGGCCAATAGCATATAAAAGACCTTACTCCTTTTCCCCCCTTTTATTGAAAATAGAATTTTTTTCTCACACAATATATCCTGATTAGGTTTCCCCTCCCTCTACTCCTCCCAGTTCCTTCCCACCTCCCCTCCCATCCAGATCCACCCCTTTTCTGTCTCTCATTAGAAAACAGGTTTCTAAGGATAATAATATAATGTAATATAATAAGGTAAAACAAAAGCTAACACATCAGAATGAGACAAAACAAACCAGAAGGAAAAGACCTAAGAGAAGGCACAAGAAACAGAGATCCACACTCATTCACACACTTAGGAATCACACTAAAAAACAAAAAACACTAACACTGAACTGGAAGCTATAATATATATGCAAAGGACCTGTGGGGTAAAATGAGAGACTATATATCATATATAATACATAATAAAAATAAAAAGTAATAAAATAAAAATACTTTTAAAGGAAAAAAAGATGGAAAAGTCCTGACATGACACTATGAGACAAGGAACCTCCAGAGATGCCAGTAAGTTTGTTTCCTCTTGGCCATTTACTGCTGGCCATGAGCCTACCCTTAAGAATGGTTTGTTTCCCCAGTGAGACTTTCTTGGAGGAAATTCAGTTTTCATTTGCAAGTGTTTTATCAGTTGGAGATTGATTCTGAGTTAGGGATAGGACCATGTATCCACTTTGCCTTTCAGCTCTAGGACCCCATCTGGTGCAGACCTTCTGTATGCTGCCTCAGTCTCTTTGAGTTCAGGTGTGGGTCAGTCTTGTTGTTTTAGAGGACCTGGTTTTCTTGGTGTCCTCCATCCCCTCTGGCCCTTACACTTTTTCTGCTTCCTCCTCTGTGGAGTTCACTGAGTCTTGAGGGAAGGGATTTGATGGATACAATCTGTTTAGGGCTGAGTGTTCAAGGTCTCTCATTTTCTGCATAATATCTGGCTGTGGGTCTCTGTTTTTGTTCCCACATGCTGCAGGAGGAAGCTTCTCTGATGATGGCTGAGCAAGGCACTGATCTATGAGTATAGCAGAATGAAAAGACCATATTCCTAATGGCTCTGTAAAGTGTTTTTTTTTCCTTTGTCAACAGTGTTTCTGAGGTTTTGTTGATGATGATTATGAAATTCTTCATTGTTTCTAGGTAAACCTTACAAATCATTGTGGCTTCATGGGAGGACTTCAGAAGAACAAAAGCACTGGACTAACCACTCCATATTTTGCTACCTCTACAGTAGAAGTAATATTTCATGTATCAACAAGAATGCCTTCTGATTCCGATGACTCTCTGACCAAAAAAGTAAGCGCCAAGTTAAAAAAGAAAAAAGAAAAAATACCAACATCCAATTGGTAGATCCCTGCTGGAGGGTAAAGAGCTTGTTTCTTTAACCAATGCCATCTTCAAAACCAGGATTGTTACTCGGGCGGTGGTGGTGCACACCGTTAATCCCAGCACTTGAGAGGCAAAGATGGTTCTTATTGATACAGGAGGGCCCAACCCACTCTGGGCAGCGCTATTCCTTGGCAGATGGTTCTGGGGTGAATACAAAAACTAGCTAAGAGTGGACCTTTAAGTGAGCCAGCAGGGACTTGCTGTATTTCCTTGTCTGTGAAGAGTTCATGTTTGAGTTCCTGCCCTGATCTCCCTCAGGGATAGATTATGAGTGGTAAGCTAAAATAAATCCTTTCCTCCTTTCAGTTTGCTGTGGGTCAGAGTGTTTTATGACATCGACAGAAAGGAAGCTGGAACAGGCATGTGCTCAGAGCAGAGATTGGTAGTTCACATGTAGTTCTTTTCTTATCAGTCTCTTTACTGTTTCCTGTAACTGCTCCATTTCTGCACATTGCACCAATTATGAATGAGTGTCCCCTTTTCTCTACACTCTCAGTGCTCACCTCTTTTTTATCATAGCCACCCACCAAATCTTGCAGTGTTTTTAATTTCACATTCTCAGAGTAAGTAACTCCCCTGACCCTGATCACCTACCTTTCTATGCACCTCTTTGGTTTAACTTCTCTCTGGAGAAATATGTGTTCTGGTCCTTTGACCATTTTTTACTGTCTGTTTTATTTTCTGCTTATTGAGTTGTAAATGTTCTTCATAATTTTGGCTATTGACCCTTCATCAGATATGTGGTTTGCAGATTGTTTGGGTTTTTTCCAATTTGGTAGGTTGCCTTTCTTGCCTTTGGGCTTTGTTCATCTTGGTTCTGTAGTCCAAGTATTTGATGTGACAAACCAAAAACCAAATATTGCTAAAACCAGTGTCAAGAAGCTGCCCCCATATGTCTTTTCAGGACTTAGGTTTAGGTCTTTTATACAGTTGGAGTTTATTTTTGTGAATGGTGGAAAATACAAGTCTCATTTCATTAGTTCGCGTGTGGAAATCTAGGTTTCCATTCCGTTTATTGAAGAGATTATCCTTTTTTGCATGCATTATTGGCATCCATATTGAGACATTTGTACTTATTTACACATTCTCTATTCTGTCATCTCAGTCTACACATTTATTTTTATGACAGTACCATCCTGATTACTGGGGGGCGGGGCTCTTAATTTTATTCATGAATTCTAGTTCATTGTTAATTCTGGCCCTTGTTATTTCTTGAATTTTACAGTATCAGACAATAAGCATGTCTTTTTAATGGTTGAGTACTTTAGACACCAGAAGCAGGCCTTAGAAGGAAAAAAAAAGACAACAAAACTTGCTCTTTCACCTATCTCCTCTTCTACTGAAGGCAGGCCATAGACATTAATCAGCTCCTGTCTTCTGTCTTAGAAGTAGCCATAAATCAATTATCTTGACAAGACTTGTCTGCAGGTAAATCATAAGATTCCCATTTCAGAAGAGCTCTCACCCCATATCCATGGGAAAGGAATGCTTTACACAAGACCAAGAAGAATCAGCAAACAGGCTCTGAGTTCTCCCACTCCACCTGTTAGCATTAGTCATGCTCTTAGTCCAGTGACATTTCTGCAGTGCTTCAGTCATGGCTGTGCCATGAAGTCTCCACATGTGAGCCCAAAGGACAGTGTTCAGAGAATTTCTGGATAGCCAAATACATAGAGGTTCCTGGAGAATGGCCTTGCCAGAAACAGCATGGAAGTTCCACACCCCTGCTTTCATCTTAGCCTGCACATTTGTGATGCCCAATCTTGATGGTCAGATTGACTAGATTTGGAGAGAGCATTCTCAAGGCATTTACCTAAGGAGGGAAGACTCCTCCCCAGATGTGGGTGGCATCGTTTTCTAGATTGGAGACTCAGACTGAAAACAGCAAGTCAGCTAAGTGCTAGTATTTCCTTCTCTCTGCTGTTTGGTCAGCACTGCGGGTCAAACCACTCTACAGATAAACTTATTCCTCAGTTCACTTCCTCTCACACTCTGTCTTTCCCCCATTACTTTCTGCCTCCATAGTTTGCCAATTCTAGAAGTATAATAAGTAGGGCATACAATATGTGTCCTTTTGCACTGTCTTATTTAGCTGAACATTTTTAAGGCTTCGTGAATGTTGTAGCACATCATAATTTCATTCTTTTATATGGCCAGGTATCTAATTGTATATATGTACTGCATTTTGTTTATCTGTGTATCTGTTAGTAGACGTTTGGGTTGTTTCCACCTCTTGACTATTGTGAATCATACTGCAGGAAACATTGGCATACTGTTTAGATGCTGGTTTTTACTCTTTTGGCTGTATACCTAGGAATAACATTGTTGAGTTATGTTCATACTATATGTTGAGCTTTCTGAAGATGTTTAGTATCAGCTGCACCACTTTACATCCGTGTCAGGCTTGCATAGTGGTCCCAACCTTTCCACATCATCACCAACACTTGTTAATTTGCATCTTTTTTTTAGAAAAAAAAACTATAGACATCCTGATAAGTGCTGAGTGGTTATTTTGTTTGTTTGTTTGAAAGCAGAATTTATCTGTCTATCACAGGCTTTTCTTGAACTCACTGTGCAGCACATACCGGCCTCAAACCTCATAGTCTTCCTTCCTTTCTCTTCTTACCACCATGCCTGTCCCAAAGTAGCTATTTCCCTGTAGTTTTCGTTCACATTTCTGTAACAACTAATGATAGTGAGCATCTTCTCTTTTACCTGCTTTGAAGAAATGTCTATCCAAGTCCTTTACTCATCTGTTCATATTTTTCTTATGTCATTTTAGGAGTTCTCTATATGTTGTAGATATTAATCCCTTATCCACTGATTGGTCACTATTTTTGGACTCCAATTTAATTTCTCTTTTGTTACCTTTGCTTTTAATGTCAATCCAAGAAACCATTGCCAAACGCACTATCATGGAGATGTTTCTCTATTTTCTTCAGAGAGCTTTATAGCTTTAGCTCTTAGCATTTAGCTCTTAGCTGTTCATACTGAGATCCTTGTAGTGTATGGAGTGAGATACAGAGTTGCATATAAATGCCCAGTCTTGTTATCACTTTTGTAGAGAAGCTGCTGCATTCTAGTTCATTAGTCTACATGTCTGTCCTTACACCAATTCCATACTGTTTGGATGACTGTCACATTCTAATTTTGACTCAAGAAGTATGAATCCTCCAGCTTTTTTTCAGGACTGTTTTGGCTTTGAACATCTCTTGAAAGTCCGTATAAAAGCTTTAGAATGGGTTTCCTATTTCTATTCCTGAATCTAATGGAATTCTTCCTTCTCTTCTAATTACCAAGTAAAGTAAGGGGTTTAATTATGACATTTTCAACCATACATAGAATGTATTTTGGTCCCTCTTACATTGTTGGGATTTTGATAGAGATGTATTGAATCTGTAGATAGTGTCAGGTAGAATTAATATTGTGTCTTTGAGGTTGTTTTATTGCATTTTAGAATTTATTTTGTGCATGGGGGTGTACACTTGTAATGACACACATGTGGAGGTCATTGAGAACCCACCCTCTCCTTCCATCATGTGCGTCCCAGTGATGCAACTTGAGTCATCAGGCCTGGAACAAGAGCTTTTACCTGCTGAGCTTCCTTTCTGGCCTGTTGTTTTTTTTTTTAATGTTTATTTATTAATTGTGTGTGTGTATGTGTGTGCGCGTGCACACATGCGCGTGCACACGTGCATGCTTGCTTGTATGCCACGGTACATGTGGAGGTTGGAGGACAACCTGAGGGAGTCCGTTCTTTCCATCCACCATGTGGATTCTTGAGGTTGAACTCAGGCTGTCAGGCTTAGCAGCAGGCCCTTACTTGCTGAGCCGTCTTGCCGGCCCTTCTCTTTTTTTACTGTAAGTATATGGTAATAGCTTTTAAACTTATAAGCATGGGCATTACTGTTAAAATACGTATTGTTGAAAAAATGCCCAGCCTAAATTAGCTTTTTTACTTAAGGCAATTTTAAAGGGTTTGTCTGTCTTAAAATCCAACAGAAAGAAGGTATAAAAGTAATCTCACAATTTAGTGTTGCTACTTTAAACCTTTTCATAGAAATCAAAAACAAAGGATACTGTTTTTTCTATATACTGATTTTCCCTTTTCTTTATTCTCTATGATGCTTCATGTTAATATGCTCTTCAAGCATACTAGTAATATTTTTTCTCAGTAGCGGACTTCTGTTTTAGTTTTATTATAATATCACTTTCTTTTTAACAGGTTAAATGTTCAAACTTAATCATAGAAGCCAGTTGTCTTACACTAGTTCTTCTTAATAAAAAATCACTTTCTGTATTGGTATTTTTTCTCCCGAATTTAATAAATTCTACATTAGTGGTAATAAGTTGAGGCCTAGAACATGTCCTATTACAAATGAACAATTGGATTTCATTAGGTTGTCCCCCCTGTCCTTTGTCCATATATCTTCAGGTGTGTTAATCCATTCAGTGGACACATTAATGAGCACTGGTCACAGTGTAATATTGGAGGAAGTAAAGCTTGTTGACCTCAACCTGGAGTTTAATACCTCTAATTAAATTAGATAGTCGGCAGGCAGTAGAAAGAAATAGCCATGCCTCTGGCAAGCTAGAATTATTTATGACTCTGGTTCTATGTTTTAAACTTAGTTGAAGAAAAGTCATTTATATCCATTTTATAAAAACTAATTTTAGTTCTGACTTTTTATTTTAAATATTATGAGGTAGTTTTGTAAATTATTTTTAAATATTTTATTTTCTCAGAATGCAAAGTTAATGTCCCTGGATTGATTTAAGTATAACTTTTTGTGCATGTGTGTGAAGTGAAGGTCTTTCAAATCTCAAGGTAATAGCAGCAGAATTTTTGTAACATAGACTATGCTTTTTGAACAAATTAACCATTCAATCTAGCAAAGTCTCTCTTAGAAATATTATGCCACTGTATCAAAAATCTTGATATAACCCCAGTCCAAGTCATCCATTCTATAAATTATTTCTACCTGAGGAAGATTGATGGAAAATGGTTAAAAATAATTTTCACTTAACTGACTGTATTCACCCCTAAAAATCACAAGTGCTGCCAGCACGGTGTAAAGTGCTGAGAGGAGCTCTCATCTGCTCCCTCTCCTTGCTGCAGCCACTTGCTGGGCCTCTGCTGCCAAGGGAGCTCAGCCATCCTTCAGAAGCTTGAGGAAGATCCAGTTGGGACCATGGTAAAAGACTTAGTGGACTCTAGGCTATCTTTCATTTCCTGAACCCCAAAAAGAGGAAAAAGAAGTGCTCTGTTTAAGTCCGTTTCCTTTGAAATACTGTTAGTGTAGTGGACAACAGGTCATATCTTGAAACTTAATCACAATAGTTTCTCAATAAATGGGTCTTAAAGCCTCTACTTGGTCTAGTTTTTATTTTAAATCTATTTTTATTTTGATTTCAAATAAAATTAGCATATGAGAGACTTCCGAAACAAGGTAAATATAGTCTGAAAAATTAATTTTGAAACAGCTTTATGAAATAATAACAAAAATATTTTATTATTTCAGTAAAAGTGGGGTTAATAATGGGCCTGATGGATGTTATGGAATTGTCCTAGTCTGCTGTCTGTCGTTGTGATAAACTCCATGATTAAAAGCAGTGTAGAGGAGGAAAGGGTTGATTTGGCCTACATGAACTAGTTTTGTCCATCATGGAGGGAAGCAGGCTGGGAGCTCAAGAGAAGCAGGAACCATGGAGGACCTCGCTCGCCTCAGTGGCTTCCTCAGCTTGCTTTTGTATACAAAACCAACCTGCCCAGGGTGACGGTATCCATAGTGGACTGGGCCCTCCCACATCAATTATTACTCAAGAAAATGTCTCACAGACATGTCTACAGGCCAGTCTGATGGAGGCATTTTCTCAATTGATGTTCCCACAAAGGTTCCTAGTGAGATCTGAGTTTGCTTTACCCAGCAGAGCTGCATTAGATGATTGCTTGACCATGTGTGTGATTACCAGGTGTTTGGAAGGGTCTGCACTTAGCTTTGCTAGGGGGAGGTCTTTGTTCACCCCTTAGCATTCCTTTAAAAAACCCTTTAGAAGAGACAGAAGGGGCTGGTGGGTTTTGATCCAGGCCCTCCCGAGGCTATCCTGTGTTTCTGTCTCTCTGCCCTCTATATTTCTGTCTAAATATTTCTCACTTCTCCCAACTAAGAGCACCCTGGGGGAAAAGGGGGAGCAGATCTCCCACAGATAAAATGAATGTGCTGTACTGCCATAAAGTGGATGTTTTAGTTCTTTTACACTACTTTAAAAATTGCCAGAGATTGGATGGTGTGTAAGCAACAGTTTCTTCTCACAGCAGTAGGGGCTGGCAAGAGCAGGAGACTGCAGATCAGTGCAGTGTCTGTTGAGGAGCCACTGACCTGTTCACAGATGACTGCACTGCTCACAGTAGCCATGTGCTGAAAGTGGCAAGCAAGCTCTCTGGAGTCTTTTTTTCTAGACACTAACCCCTTTAAAAATGATGTAAGCACCTCTCCAAGTCCCTACCTGGTGGGACCTAAATTCCTAATATCATCACTGTGGAGGCTAGCATGCAAGCTTTAGGAGAATGCGTTCGTCTATACCAGTGGAAAATATCTGATTTTACAAAGGGGTGTAAAACAGGCCATCCCTCTGAAAATACCAACATTCATGAACTCCAGCAAAATAGGATTATTAAGCAGATGGCTTGTGAGCACTTAGATAATGAGGTGGTGATCACAGGAGCCACTATAAGTTCAGCACAACTAATCACATCAAACTGAATTTGTTTTAATAGGATTACTAGATCAGGGCCAACCATGGACTGTGTGAAGTTTTTCATTGTAAGTTGAAGCAGTGTGGTCTTAATAGTTTGGTATGTATGATAATGACTGGTTGCTTAATCATTTAGAACACAAATGCTTTAACAAGAGGAAATACTGCAAAGTGGTACAAGATTGGTCTAGAAACAGATTGCCTGGACTTGAATATTATTTCTGTCACTTAAAGGTTTTATTTTTGCTGTAGCCAAACTTCTTCATCCTTTAAGCTTCAATTGTTTATCTGGAAAAATAATAATAATAGTGATTGTACTTGCCTTATTGTGAAAATGAAGTTAATTGTCATAGAACATGTAGAATAGTGTGCCCTTGATAAATAATGTGTAATAAATAGCTTCCATAAATGAAAGGCATCTTTTTAAGCAGAATGAAAATCTGCAATGACTCTCTTCTGTAAACCATTTGACATTTTTGTTCAGAACTTGCATGAAGACATAAGAATGTTAACTTTTTTTTTATTTTTATTTTACAATACTATTCAATTCTACATAACAGCCACAGATTCCCTTGTTCTCTCCCTTCCTGCCCCCCTCCCCTTCCCCCCAGCACACTCCCCATTCCCACCTCCTCCAGATCAAGGTCTCCCCCGAGGACTGGGATCGACCTGATAGACTCAGTCCAGGCAGGTCCAGTCCCCTCCTCCCAGATTGAGCCAAGCGTCCCTGCATATAAGTCCCAGGTTTCAAACAGCTAACTCATGCAACGAGCCCAGGACCTGGTACCACTGCCTAGACGCCTCCCAAACAGATCAAGCCAATCGACTGTCTCACCTATTCAGAGGGCCTGATCCAGTTGGGGGCCCCTCAGCCCTTGGTTCATAGTTCATGTGTTTCCATTCATTTGGTTATTTGTCCCTGTGCTTTATCCAACCTTGGTTTCAACAATTCTCGCTCTACATGAACAGCCTGGACATGAGTGGGAGCAATGAAGGGTGAGGGTCGAGGGAAAGAGAGCGGGAGATCCTAGCTGGATCAAGAAAAGAGAGGGAGAACAAGGAATAGGAGACCATGGTAAATGAAGACCACATGAGAAAAGGAAGAAACAAAGAGCTAAAGAGGCCCACAGAAATCCACAAAGATACCCCCACAAAAGACTGCTGGCAATGGTCGAGAGACAGCCGGGACTGACCTACTCTGGTGATGGGATGGCCAAACACCCTAATAGTTGTGCCATAAACCCCATCCAAGGACTGAGGAATCTGGATGCAGACATCCACGGCTAGGCCCCTGGTGGAGCGCTGGGAGTCTGATTGGTGAGAAAGAAGAATGTTAACTTAATGATTGATAACCCTGATCTGGAAAAGAATGAGCCAGCACATTGAATAGCAGAATCGGGCTGACATTAGACCCTAGCAAGCTTAAAGATAACCTTGACTTGGCAAAGTAAAACTTAGTAAGAATAAATATGAAATTCTCTCTTTAAATGGAGCAATTGATTTTACCTGCTTAAAAGAACTTTGAGGCTGCCCCAATGGGTAGAGGAGCTTGCTGCCAAGCCTGGCAACCTGAGTTCAGTCTCCTAGAAATGTACATGGTGAAAGAAGAGACCTAGCTCCCAAAAGCTGCCCTCTGACTTGCACACTTATGCTGTGGCATGTGTGCACACACATATGCGCGCGCGCACACACACACACACACACACAATAAATGTTCTTTAAAATCTGAAAATTGTAAAGATTTTTTAGTTTTTGAGACCAGGTCACCCAGTGTAACACTCGCTATCCTGGAACTCGCTTTGTAGACCAAGCTGACCTTGAACTCAGAACTCCACCTTCCTCTGCCCGCCAGAGTGCTGGGATTAGAGGCATGTACCACTGTGCCTGGCAAGATTGTTTAAAAAGAGCTTTTCAAGGAAAAGGGTTTGAGTTGGCTAGCTGTTTGATGATGCCATAAAGTTTCAGAAAATACTTTAGTGACAGAGGAAACATAGTTCCATTAATGAGTTTGCCGTATTAGAACATATATTGATACTCTGTTCCAGACACTGCAGTCTGATAGAAGCATCAGTAAAGTGAGAAAATAATCCAGGAAAATGACACTTTTAACATGAAAAACAAAGTGAAGATATTAAAATGACCTTCAAATGCTGGAAAAGATAAAGTATAGAGTACATGTTGGATTCCCTTTGTAAGGCTCATTTGGAAGAACTAGTGTCAGGAAGGCAGGGTTTGCTTCATGTGAAGAATGGTATGATGATTTCCACTCCTTAAAGGTAGAATGGGCTAACTGTGAACAACTACACTCCAACTTTAAAAGAATTAGAGCAGAGGTCAGATGTGTCTATTCCTTGGGTTATCACAGTTGAGGCATTGGGTGTGAAATTACTTCTTTAGAATATCTTCCAATATTAACATTCTATAATGGGTGAAGGACTTCAGTTTACACATGTTGACTTTCATTGTATTTTGTTCATGAATTAATACTGGTCATCTGTAGCCTACAGTATGGTTTAGATTCCAGAGTGATGCCAGTAGCAGTTGAAGTAAATTTAGAAGAATACTTTGGTTCCCAGTCATCACACAGACCTGTCCCATATACACAACAGTCTGGTGCTCTTTCAAAAATTGAATTGCACAAGGGTTCAAGAACATATTGATAGTCTGGGTATGATGGCACATATCCTAGTACAAGCACTCAGGAGGCAGAGGCAAGATCTCTGTGTTCAAGGCCAGCCACATCTACATACTGAGTTCCAGGACAGGCAGGGCTATACAGAGAAACACTATCTCAAAAAATGAGGGAGGGAGGGAAGGAGGGGGGGAAAGAGAGAGAGATTGATTGATTGATTGATTGATTGATTGATTGATTGATTGATTTAGAGCACAGGAAAACTTACCGAGTATACACAGGACATAGTCTTTTAAGTCCTTAAGAGGTAAGGAATAAATAAATATAAAACAGTATATAAAGTATCTGTACCAAATATAGACACACCCAGTGTGTTTGCTAACTCGTTTTTCTTGCTGACATGGCTTCTGTCACCTTTTGATCACTAGAAAGCCATCTTCCAGTAGTCTTTCAGAAACTTCCCAAATGCACAGTGATGATTTACATCATCTCGGTTTCTGTTTAACCAGTGTATGCAGGTTTCGAGGTGAAAAATGTCATTATGACAACCTCAAAAAACTCTATTTTTAGCATTGGAATCTAAATAATAAAGGATTTTTTTCATGAAAGTTCTTCCTTTAGATATCAAACATGTAGAATGATTTATTGATGCACATGCTTCTATGCAGAAATTATTACATCTTAGCAGAACTTGTGTGTTCTTTCAAACTTCTATAGCAGACCTTTAAATACTATGTGGAAGATATTTGAAGACAACTTTGGTTTAAAGATAATAATACAGTTGCCTTGTTCTCTTTTTTTTTTTTTTTTAGATAAGTGGCACTAGAAATTATAGATAATTTTGGCAAGAGTTCAAGGGTTAATGTAGCAGATAAATAAAAGGAATTTTCTGTAAATTGAGACCTGCATTATTTCAGTTGTCTTGTCTTTCCTAACCTAACTCATTTAATTTTAAAAAGTAAATACTTAAATTCTTCCTGACAGTGTGCTCAGCTTTTACTATCATTTATTACTTCAATTATACTTGATATCACTTAGAACAATCTGCCATTTGGAAATCTCAGGATAGCCTGGAGCTGAGTATTAGATCTGGCTGCTATTGTAACATGTACAGCATATGACATTAATGTATCACAATTAGATTGGATCATCCCTCCTGGTTACATTTATTTCACATTTCTTTTGTGTTCAGTTAACTTAAACCTATTAGGGAAGCTGACACATGGGATGGCTGTATAGGAAGGATATTTTTAAAGTATTTTGATTAAAAAATGAAATTATAGGGCCATAGCTTTTCTAGGTTGTGTAATCTCTTTTTTGCTTTTTAGAAATGGCATAGTCTAAGTCTGTGTTTATGTCATTCCTGTGTGTCTACACAGGTGTAAGGAGTTAATTCCTGGGCTAAGGAGGGGCTGAAAAGAGCCTTTCAGAAATTGAACTGAATTCCTCTTTTTGTTTCAGTCAGACTTTAAGTCCTTTGCCTGCCTTATGGCTTTTAATCAAAAAGTACATATATAAAAAATAGCACTGTACATTAGCTCAGACCACCTTGATCCTTCTTTTGTCTTCTGAACTTTCCCAACCACAGTGTATCTAAAAGTAATGGACAAGCCAGTGGAAAGCATCTATGAAACATAGACTCACATGTTCCAAATATTCTAGATGATGAAATTTTATAATAAAATTGAGGTGTATACCATAATCTCCATGAGGAAAACTCAGTAATATACATTATGTTCATTTGTTAACAACTTACTAGAAACACAGCTTTTAAGTGCTTTTCTTTCTTGCAGTTTTAATTACTGTAACAAAACCCTCTGAAGATTGATTGCTAAGATCACCTTTGTAAGCAGCTCAAATATCTAAGTAACATTTTTAGGACCCTTTAATATCAAGGCATCTGTTTGGAGGATTTTCTAAGTTCCATGGGGTGTGAGGGGCGGTGCTGAAAATCAGTTAGAGCAAACATAACTGACATTGCTCAGTAGGTGATTATAAAATGTATAGTTACCTATTTTTACTTCTTTTCTGACTGCCTTCTTCAGGCCACCTTGCTACTTATTAGCACTTCAGAAAATGCATAGAATAAGAGGAGAAGAATCTCAAATCAGTCCCTTTTTAAAACAATCTTTGAAAGATTTGAGAGTAGAATTACGTTGGTACAGTTGCTAGTTTGAAAGAGTGGACTGTGACTCTTCTCTAGGTCTTTCTGTCTCATTAACCGTGGGAGTTGAAAATACCTGGTCTTCTTCTGTGTCCCTTGATGACTTTGAGTGTTTGTATTTTACATGTCATGCAAATGATCGATATTTCTCTTCTGTATGCTCTGTTGTCTCTAGCTGTGGAAATATGCTCACATGGCTCTTACAAGCACTATAAACTATTTCCTTGATTTTCCAGTTGAGACACCTAGGAAATGATGAAGTACACATTGTTTGGTCAGAACATACTAGAGACTACAGAAGAGGAATTATTCCTACGGAATTTGGTGATGTCCTCATTGTAATATATCCAATGAAAAACCACATGTTCAGTATCCAGATCATGAAAAAACCAGAGGTGAGCATTCCTAGCTTCTGTCTTAGTAATAGATTTTCAATTGTGAAAATAGGGGGGATGCAACAGACTGTGTAGCTGTGTAGACTCCCTTAAGCATAGTTAGAAGGACCTAACCTGGCTAGGGAGACTGCCTCAGTGGAAGTTCCTTTGTGCTTAGCTGGCCTTTTAGTAAAACAGAAAACAGTTACAGTTTCCAAAAGACAGGGTAAGAAGGTACAGTTGTAGCCCAGCAGAGTAGAGGCAAGATAATCAATCACCACAGCTTCAAGGCTGGTCTGTGCTACTTAATGAACTGAGAAAGCCAAAAATAATTTTAAAATAATAAATGAAATGTCTACAAGTATTTTTAAATGTTAAAGAGTCGTTACCTCTCCTCCAGTTGGATATCTTAGATGTAGCACAGATTTCAACAACTATTTCAGAAGTATTTCTTTCTAAGATAATAGAAGTTTGGCGTTATTTTCACATGTTCCTCTCTTTTAAGATGAATGTTTTTAATAGAAAAATGTTTTGACAGTTGATTCAAAATCTTCAGAATTCCTTGAATTCGGCCAAGTTTCCATTTATAAATTTTCCTGATGGACAAGTATTTTTTTTTTTTTTGAGGTTTATATAAACCAGAAGTCAGCTTATAACAGGGCACAGCCTAATTTTGTGCAGCCTACAAACTGAGAGTGTTTTTCATATTTTTAAAGCATTTTTACAAAAATTTTAAATTTCACAAAATTGATATATTATATGGCTACAACGCCAAAAATATTGCCTTGAGCTACCATTTTTGTCAACCATATTTAAATGTTTTTTTTGTTTTTTTCATTTTGGCTTGTTTTTTGTTTTTTGTTTTTTTTCCCAGTACTGGGCCTTGCACCCAGCTAGGTTAGCACTCTACCACTGATCTATGTATTCACAGCTTTAAATTGTCACCTCATAAAAGTGACGGTTAATTCTCAAAGCATAGGTTTTGTTTTGTCACTAGCCAAGCCAAATGCATTCTTGGTTCTGTGCTTATGTTAAGTTTGTTTTTGGTCCCTCTGACAACATCTGGGGACATCTTAAAGAGGAAAGATGTGTGTATTTTCTCTCATGGTTTCAGTCTGTGGTCTTTGGGCTCCTTGGCTCTGTGCCTGTGGGTCAAAGCTCTGGTTACCCAGTCTCTTCCCGAGACCCGCCTTCTAAACATGGTCCTGGGGACCAAGCACTCAGCATGAGTTTGCAGAAGACATTTCATGTCCAAACCATAAGAAAAACAAAACTGCTATCTCACAAAAGTGACCATCTAACTGCCTACCTGTAAGAATGTGTATCTTTTCCTGTGTTTGCTTAATAAAGGAATTGATTTTGTGTGCGTGCGTGCGTGCGTGTGCGTGTGCGTGTGCGTGTGCGTGTGTGTGTGTGTGTGTAGCTGAAACTACAAAAGTTTAGAAATTGGCAGAGGATATAAATTACTTAGTTACACAAAGCACATAGTTCTTTTGAATGGATACCCTTTGACCTTGGGCATTTTTGTTTGTTGCCTTAATGGGAGTGATTCATCGTGTAAAAAATTGAATTTGAATAATATTTTTACTTGAAAGAACAACCAAAGAGGAAACAGAAAAACATTTGTGTGCCAAGGATCTTGATTGTTTTTGTTATAATCTTTCTACAGTTTGAGTGTAAAATTCTGTTCTCATCTCTCTGTCAGGTTCCCTTCTTTGGTCCACTTTTTGATGGTGCTATTGTGAATGGAAAAGTTCTGCCCATCATGGTTCGATCCACGGCAATAAATGCTAGCCGTGCTCTGAAATCACTGATCCCGTTGTATCAGAACTTGTATCCTTTTCACCTGGGTGGTTAGTACACTTGTGTGCATCTGCTTTACAAAAAGGTAAATAGTTCTTGTATAATAAGACGTTAGCACTTCGGTTTATTGAGAAGTGGCAGCGTTTCTCCCTAGTGATTTATTGTGGTGTTGAATGGTATGATTTCTTATATACTTTTAATAAATATTCATCTTTGACTTAGTTAATTAAAATGGCATTATATATCGTGCTCTGTACTGCTCTGGAGGTGCAGAAATAATCAAAACAGTCACTGAAAAGAATTCAGTCTGCATGGAAAAACATACTGTTTTCATTACATGTGTTTAAAAGAGGAGTGTGCAGGAGATATACTAATAAGAGGCCAGCCATTCAACTGGAAGTTTGTGTCCAGAAACACTTGTGAGAAAAGTGAAAATCAAACCAGTCTTAAATGATAACTATTCAGATGAAAGAGATTGAGAACCTTCCAAACCGCAACAGCATACTGAGGAGACAAGAGAATGGGAGAAGATGTGGAATGCTTAGGAACATGGCTTCTGGAGCCAGCCTGTCTGGTCAGGTGCTGCTCTTCTGGAGCTGGACAGCCTCCCTGGGCCTCAGCATACTTACCTATGAAATGAACTCAGTGAGAGTAACTGCCTCCTGAGCTTGGTCAGGCCACAGAACCAGGGTTTCCCTTCTCTTCGGTGTCTAGAATTAAACCCAGGCCTTGAGCATACTAGGGAATCACTCTACCACTGAGTCATAGTCCCGTACAAGTTATGGAATCCTTAAATCTCACTTGATCTGTAAAAAGAGTCTAATGTTATGTCAGCATTATTATGAGTGCTAAATGAGATTTTATGCAATTATTAATTACAATATTTATAAATATTACAGTCAATATAAAACATCTCTGCCCAAGATGAAGGAGTTGCTTAATTGAACTTTTATATTGGGCTGATTAGTGCTTAAGGTGAATTCTCAGTTCTACTTTATGACATTTTTAATATTTTATTATATTGAGATAATGGTTGCCACATTGGAGAATATTCTAGGATGAAAAGAAATAATTTCTATTAAAATAGTAGGCATGAACACTTTTTTAAAACAGCAATTCTAAACAGTTCCTCTCAACAAAATTGCTTGTATAATACTTAGACTGAGGTGCTGGAGAGATGGCTCAGCAGTTAAGATCATGTATTGCTTTTGCAAAGGACCTACTCTGGTTCCCAGCACCCACATCATACAGCTCACAACTACCTGTGATCTGAGCTCAAGAGGGATCTGATGCTTCTGGCCTCTTCAGGAACCTGTACTCATACACGTGCGCACGGGCGCGCACAGACACACACACACACACACACACACACACACACACTTTAAAATATTTTTAAAAATAAGAATACTTAGAGTGAAAACATTACATAGTACACCAAACAAACTTTTTCTAAGATGTAGGAAATTTGTTTTCTTCATACAGTTTAACAGTAGTTGGCCTTCCGTATCCATGAGTTCCTCATTTGAAAAATTCATTCAACTTTATGTGAAAAATATTTAGGAAAAAAAATAAGACGTTTTTTCTTATCATTATCCCTTTAACAACATAGTGTAACAACTGCTAATATGGCACTTGTAATATGTATTACTACAAGTAATACAGAAATTTGGTTATATGCAAATACTTTATCATTATACCGTGGGGACTTGAGTGTCCACAGATTTGTTATCCATGGTGGTTCCTGAAAATAAATAAATAAATAAGTAAACCGTACATACCAAGAAAATATGTAATAATAGGTATTACTCTCCTGTGTTAATCTGAGAAGATGATATGTGTTCACAAAATGCGCAGCATCTGTGTTCTGGTGGTTGAGGAGGAGCCAGACATAGCAGGTGCCCTTAAAGCTGTAAGAGCAGGGCAAGCTGTAAGGACAGAGAGGTTGGGCAGGTCACTTCAGATGAAGACTTCAAGTCAGACCACATCGAGCGACCCCTCTCAGACACACGAATGAATGAATGAATGAATGAATGAATGAATGAATGAATGAATGAATGGAGGTAGGGAGGAATGGATGGGAGGTGACTTCTTTACTTGAATTTAACATGAAGGTTTATATAATAAATTACAACTGGATACTTATATTTACAGGTATTTAAGTATAGGAATATCTGTTAATTTTAAGTAACATTCTGGTTTTATAAATGTGCCAATTGTTTTTGACATCAGATTTTCAATGAGAAAATTGTGTATTCTAAAATAAATCAATATACTTAACATGAATTATAGTAGGAATTGAAATAGAAGTCAGTTTTGAAAACCACCAGAGTTAATACTTTAATTCTCATCAAAGAAGTAAAGAGGTAAAATGTAATAAACTCAATTGTAATTATACTGCTGGGTCAGTTATCTTATACCCAATTATAGTACCGACTAAGATTCCACAGCATAAATTGTGCTATTTATGATCATTAAATGGAGTTTACATTTTATCCTAGGAACATCTTCTGTAACTATGAATCTAATGTTCAGAAAATGAGGACAGTATTGATTGTCATCTGCTGCCCGAATCGATCATGCTAGCAACCAGAATTACAGTAATCTGTCAGTATTGATGACTGTCTTTCAAGCTTTGAGACCTCTCTCTCACTTCACTGTTGTTCCGTACATGACTTGTCCTTGAGAAACATTTGTGCGACCTCTGATTTTGTCAGCTAGGTGCTTTTGTCTCTTAAGCTCAATTTGTTGGTTTGATCATGCAATTAGAATTGAATTGCCACACTCGGAAGGAAGGCCAGGCAGACTCTGGTGACCACGGAGCCAGAGGAGTGCTTCAAGTTTCATTTTAGGCCATCACTGGATTAGCTACCTAGAAAGAATTCCAGTTTGGTTGGTTGCTTAGTTTTGGGTTTGACAATGGAAATACTTCTAAAGCTTTTATTTCATGGTCTTACCAGTTGTGACTCTGTTCTTTAAGTAAAAACTTTAAAGAAATTGTTTTGATCCTTAAGAAAGTTTCACTATGACTCTAAACATACACGTGTTTAGTATAATGCTGTCATTGTTTGTGCTTTCTGTTTGAGAGTAAGATTTTTGTAGATGTAGGAATTTTCAGAATTTGTAGTGTGTGATCACATTAATAAACCCAGAGCTCCACTCTTTTGTATTAACTGGTACATTTTCATATAACCCACACAAATTCCCTTCATATGTTCTTCATCTTTAGATTGCTAATGATAACTTATACAGTGTAAATGTTGTGTGAATAATGAGAAAGATGTGCTCTAAGGATTGGCTTCCCCGACTGTGGGGATTGGTAAGTGAGTACCAATTCTGTAGACCTAAGAAGAGTTGATAATGTTGTCAATCTTCAGGCATCTAGCAGTAGAATTCCTTTCTTTCTCAAAAACCATAACTGGATGAGGCCTCTCTGTGTTATGAAGGTAAAGAACTTTACTCTGCTCCACTATTTTAAGTATTAATCACTACTACACAAAACAATAACATCTAGACTAGTGTTCAAAAAAAACACCATGTCCTTGACCAGCCAAGTTGACATACAATATTCACTGACGTATTATGATTGCTTTGCATCTTAAATGTTGATGTATGATGAATTATTATACTTACTATTAAGAGGTCAAAAATACATCTTTAGCTTTTTCTTCTTTCAGATATATTTATTGGGGTGTCAAGATGGCCAACTGGTCTATGGTGCTAGACTCAGGTATATTTATTGAAAGCCAGGGCTGGTGGCACATAACTGTAAGTTCCAGCATGAGAGTAGCTGAGGAGGACTTTGAGCTTGAAGCCACCTGGGCAACAATAACAAGATTCTATCTAAAAAGAAAAAAACATATATGTATGTGTGTATATGTATACATAGATGTATACACACATATAGCTGTGTCCATATATATGTATATACACATATTTACACCTTAGCAAAGATTTTTGAAATGATGCAAACATTCAGATGGTCTTACCCTTATAAAAGTAATAATTTGATAAGAATATGGATAGTAATGATTGTAATTCAAGTAAGGTTACATGCAAATTGGTATCAGAGTTCCATGGAGGAAGAAATTAGTGTGGAATAAAATCAGGAAAGAATATGTAGAAAATCTGGGTCTCAAAGGATAGTATTTGAATAGGTAGAATGTGACATATATGCTATAATTCTTTTTTGTTGTTATTAGATTGTTTTTTGGTTTGCTTTGCTTTGATTTTGAGACAGGGTCTTTTTATGTAGCCCTGACTGCCCTGGAACTTGCTGGTAGACCAGGCTGACCACAAATTCACAGAAATTCATCTGCCTCTGTCTCCCGAGTGTTAGGATTAAAGACATGTGCCACCAGGCCCAGCCAATGCTATAGCTCTTATGATTTTTTAGCAGGGGCTTTGTATGTGTCTATATATGATATAGAGGATATTCTGAGATACACAGTATTAGGGGTACTATACAGTTAAAAGGCATCTTTAAAGAGTGCTTTCCTACTTGATTTTTCTCAATCTGTGTAGATTGACTTTTTCTTGAATGCCAGAATTGGCTTTGTTTAACTTTATCAGACAAATTACTAAATTCAATGATAATTCTTCAATTAGTCACAGTTTGTTAGCCCTGCAGTCTGCTACTCAAATGTGAGGGACCTGTTGCAAAAGTATGAGAGGCAAAACTAAATGAATGGTAATTGATTGGCTCCACTAATGCAGTTCCCTTTCATTATGATGGACATTGTAAAGCTCCTTGGGGGACCTCATCAATATTACTGCCATTTCATGTTAGAAGAAAATGAGTTTCTTGAAAAATTACATAATTTTATGTATTTACTGTCTTTTGTAAAGCATTTTCTTAGAAGATAGCATCAATAAATATGGACTGTCCTTAATTTAATCTGTAAGAAGGAGATAGTTACAGTCCCAAACTCAGGCTTAGTGAGGGTTCCATAAAACTGTCCAGTGAAGCACCAGTCAGCCTTCCTGTCATCTCCAGCAGCGGCCCAGAACACTGTAGCTGGGTGGGGACTGATGACGCTGTTCCTGTCTAAAACGCAAACCTGGGCGTGCTGACGCCTTCCAACAGTTCTGACTGCCTACTGAAACAGGTCTACATTTGGTTGGTCACCTGCAAACAGTCCTTTTCTCTTGCCCTCCCAGCCTCGTAGTTCCCAAAGCTTGGTCAAACATACCTGCTGCGTACCTCCTCAGCCTCATGGCCCTTCTCTGCAGTCTTCTCCCTCCATACTAACACCAGATGCTGTGTTTGTTCAGCTAAACCGAAGTCATCTTCTATGAATGTTCATAGTTTAAAACTCCAAGAATATGTACCTCTGCTGTTTTCTATTTAATATACTCATTCATTATGACCTAAATGAAACATCTTTAGGGGCAAAAAGTAAAAATAATTCCTCCATTTAGCAAAATTATTGCTCACACTGCCTCAAAACATTTTGTTATAGTACTTATGTGTTTGTGCATGTATCAGTAGGTTTTTTTTTTATTTTATTTATTTATTTAGGTTTTTCAAGACAGGGTTTCTCTGTGTAGCTTTGCGCCTTTCCTGGAACTTACTCTATAGACCAGGCTGGCCTCGAACTCACAGAGATTCACCTGCCTCTGCCTCCCAAGTGCTGGGATTAAAGGCGTGCGCCACCACCGCCTGGCTATCAGTATTACTTTCCTCCTGATTTCACTGACTTAGCACCATATCTGGCCTATGGTAAATGAGTAGTAACTTAATATGATAGAACAAAGGGTACCATCCGTGGATGGAGTATTAATGAAATTTTTTTCTTCAACAGAAAATTTTTACTCACTTCCAAGGGTACTCTAAAGTTCCTGAAGTTCACATGTGTTCTTATTGCCTGTGTTTTTAATGATTTATTTCTATTATTTTTAAGATAAGAGTGTGTGTGTGTGAGTGTGTGTGTGTGTGAACACGTATACATATGTAAGTGCAGAGACATCAGATCTCCCTGGGGCTGAAGTTACATGTGGTTGTGAGCCTTCCAGCATGGGTGCTGAGAAGTAAACTCTGATCCTCTGCAAGAGCAGCTCGATTCTTAACTACTAAGCTATCTCTCCAGTCCATTATCTATGCTTTTAAGTTTATGATTAGCTTATTTTTTGAAAAGTAAAAAAAAAAATTGTAACTTATAATTTTAAATTTATATTGAACTAGGCTGCATGAGGTTAGAGAGATAGCTCAAAGGTTCATACTTGTTCCTCCTAAAGAGGAACCCACGTGGAGGCTCCTAACTATCTCTAACACCAATTTCAGGGGATCCAGTACCCTCTTTTGAACTCCACTGACACATGGCATACATGTGGTACATATGCATGCGTGCAAGAAAAATATTCATACATATAAAATAAAATCAATCTTTAAAAAACTTTATAACTTGGCTACCACTTTGAAGAGTGTGCTGGGTAGGTAAAATGAGGAAGCCTAGAACCAAAAAAAAAATTGCCTTTGACACATGTATTAACCAGGATTCTCTAGAGTCAAATACTTATGGAATATATTTATACAAACACACATATATATGTACACACACACACACATTTATATATATACATATACATACATATATATATAAAGGGAACTTATTGGAATGACTTACATGCTGCAGTCCAACTAATCCAACAATGCCTAGCCATAAATGGAAAGTCCACTAGGCTGGGTGTCTCAGCTGTTCTTCTATATGCTGGGATCCCAAAGAAGTGGGCTCCAGTGCCAGTGAAGGAATAGATGTGCTGACAAGGCCAGGGCAAGCAGGCCAAGAACAAGGAAGCCTTCTTTCTTCCATGTTCTTATATAGGCTCCCAGCAGAAGGTGTGGCCCAGATTAAAGGTGTGTCATCCTCTAGTCAAGTTGACAACTAAGAATATCTATCACAACACACGAATAAAACAACAGCAAACACACGGGAAAGGGTTGTGTTTGTTTTTTGAGAAAGGGTCTCACTATGTAGCCCTGGCTGGCCTAGAATTCACTCTGTAGACCAGGCTGGCCTTGCACTCACAGAGATCTGCCTGCCTCTGCCTCCTGTGTGCTGGGATCAATGGCCTGTACCACCATGCCCCAGAAGTTTGTATTTTGATTGGTTAGTTGGTATATTTTTATTAGTGAACATTATGTTTAGTGAGGAGCATTCATTTTCAGAGATGAATAGTAAAAGATAAGGACAAAGGCTATCTGTTTGGGAGAAAAGTGAGCCGAGACGTGTCTGACTTTGATGGCACTGACAGTGGGACACTTTGTACCATTTTACCAAGAATTGACGTTCCAAGTGCTCACACGTCCTTACTAGATGGCAGGAGAGGTGAGAGTCACAGGTGAGCAGCAGAGGGAGCCGCAGTACTCTGGGTGCTGGGGAGCTAGTCCTTCAGCTCACTGCTGGAACGTTTGTACATTAGTGATTCCACTAGGAGTCTCCATATCTGATGGCATTTATTTTTCATTCTTTCTGAATCAGGCTTGAACTGAATGGACAAATCGGTTAGCTGGTAAATATACTCAGAACTATGCAGAGAGTCTTTTATGTGCTTGCGGGCATTGTGCTTGATAGTAATTGTTGTGTTAGGACTTCTCCAAGAGTTGAAATATTCTTACACCTGACAGTCTCTAATTGGAGCATTTACATTTCTTCTGTATTAAAGACAGAATATATATATATATATAATTACTTTCAAAGAATTTTTTGGTATGCTTATGTATTCCACTGACCTTTATTTTATTGCCAACCCTAATAGTGTTTCTGCAAACAGAGCAATTCTTTAAACAGGGGCCCTAGATATGTGTAGCACTTCTATAGTGACACTAATAGATTCCTTACTGTGTAATTATTTTAGCTATTCCTTTCACTGAGTGGAAAGTATCTGCTTGTTGATGATACTACTAATTATCTAGTAGATTCTTTTCAATCATTGTAGAAATCTTTTATCATGTATTTAAAGTTATTATGGGTTTGGAAATGCCAAATCTGACTTATACTTTCAACAAGGAAAAAAACAAAAGCAACCAGATATAGTAACAAACACCTATAGAACCAACTTCTTGGAAAGTTGAGGCAGGAGGATCACAAGTTTTAGACCAGACTAGGATGCATAGTAAGTTCACTATGTCTCCAAATTTAAAAAGAAAAAGGTTTATCTTGAAAGGGGCTGTAACTCAATGGAAGAACACTTGCCTAGCTTACACAAATCTCTAATACTGGAAGAGGTTGAGGGAGGAAGAAGGAGAAGGGGTAGCCAAAAAAAGGGAATAGACGTGAAACTCTGGTGTGTAATAAATATGTGATGTTAATAGAGTAAGTTTGTTTATGGAATTGAACCAGTAATTGAACCCGTGGTTTTCCAAGACAGGGTTTCCCTGTATAGCCCTAACTGTCTTGGAACTCACTCTATAGACCAAGCTGGCCTTTAACTCACAGAGATTCATCCTCCTGCCCCTGCCTCCCAAGTGCTGGGATTAAAGACGCACCACCACTACCTGGCTTCAACTTTATTTTTTTAAACAATGTTGAAATCTGAGATGCAGGTTTTATCCTCTCCCAAGAACTGATTTTAACCATATTACTAAGGATGTTGAGGTCATTCACTTAGTCACGAATTTGTTGTCTATCTTCAATCTAGGAGACTCTGTCAGAGAAAAGCTAGAATTAAGAAAGCCACCACCCTTCAGGTGTGGATGTGGTGGCACACATCTTTAATTCCAGCACTTAGGAGGCAGAGGCAGGTGAATTCCTGTGAGTTCAAGGTCAGCCTGATCTACACATTGAGTTATTGAGTTCCAGAACAGTCAAAGCTACATAGTAAGGCCTTGTCTAAAAAGAAAAAAGGCCTCGTGTGTTTGAGGAGCATGCAATGTGGTGTAGGAGAGAAGAAGCCTGTGAACTGGATTAGTGAACTGAGAGGACCCAGCAGAAGTGATACATACAAAGTAGGATAGGGATAATGACTAGTTATGAGTGAGAAAAGATGGTATTGGGGCGAAGCAGATTAGGAATGGCTTTACCAAGGAATTCTGTTCTGCAGATTACTTTAAAGATACCTAGGACTTTATGAGATAAAGCAATGCAAAGCTTTTCAGGGTAGGAAAGGGATGTGGCAACATATGGAGTGTAATGTGGTCAAGAAATGTGGGTGCCCTTGTATTTGGGGCATAAATATTCAGAATTGAGACTTCATCTTTGTAGATTTTCCCTATGATAAATATGTAATGTCCTTTCTGATCTCTTTTGATTGATTTTAGTTTGAAGTCTTTTATTAGATATTAGGATAGCTACACAAGCTTGCTTTGTAAGTCCATTTGATTGGAAAGTCTTTTCCCAGCCTTTTACTCTGAGGTAGTATCTGTCTTTGAAGGTTAAGTGTATTTCTTGTATGCAGCAGAAGGATGGATCCTGTTTTCGTATCCATTCTGTTAGCCTGTGTCTTATTATAGGCAAATTGAGAACATTGATGTTAATGGGTATTAATGACCAGTGATTGTTAATTCCTGTTATTTTTTGGTGGTAGTGTTGTGTGTTTCTCTTCTTTCGTATTTGTTGGTATGGGATTATCTATTGCCTGTGTTTTCATGGGTGTATCTAACTTCCTCAGGTTGGATATTTCCTTCTAGTGCTTTCTGTGGGGCTGGTTTTGTGGATAGGTATTGTTTAAATATGGTTTTATCATGGAATATTTTGTTCATTCCATCTATGGCAATTGAGAGTTTTGCTGGATATAATAGCCTGAGTTGGCATCCATGGTCTCTTAATGTCTGCATAATGTCTAGGCCCTCTGAATAGGCAAGACTGTTGTTTAGCTTGAACTGTTTAGGGGCCCCCAGGCAGTGGAATCAGGACCCATCCATCCCCAGTGCATGATTCGGCTTTTTTGGAGCCTAGTGCCTATGGTGGGACACTTTGTGCAGCTTTGGTGCAGGGAGGAGGGACCTGGACCTGCCTCAACTGAAAGTGCCAGGCTCTGCTGACTGCCCACGGGAGACCTTGCCTTGGAGTAGGTAGGAATGGGGGTGGGTAGGGAGGGAAGGCTGGGGGCGTGGGAGGATGGAGGACAGGGGAATTTGTGGTTGGTATATAAAATGAATAGGAAATCTCTTAATAATAATAATAATAACAAGAAGAAGGAGAAGAGAGAAGAGAAAAGAAAAGACGAAAAGAAAGAAGGAAGGAAGGAAGGAAGGAAGGAAGGAAGGAAGGAAGGAAGGAAGGAAGGAAGGAAGGAAGGAAGGAAGGAAAGAATGCAAGTTGGGACCGGGGAGATAACTCAGTGGGTAAAAACTGAACTATCAACTATGAAAAACCAACAGCCTAAGTTCATCCCTCTCGACCCACACAAACCAACAGATGCAGTGACGTGCTTCTGAATTCCCAGCACTTCTGTGGGAAGATAGAAAGTGGAGACGAGAAAATCGGCCAGAAGCCTGCTTCAGGGTTCAGCTGCTGGATGAAAGACCCTGCCTCACAACGAAGTGGAAGAAGAGAACCAACCCCCAAAGCCGTTGTTCTCTGACTTCCATATGCCTTCCCTCTACCCCATAAGTAGATAAGTCTGTCCTAATGCAAACAGACCATTGCTGGGAGGATGGAAGAGCAGTAGCGGGTGAAGATGAAGAAATGTGTCTAAACCTGCAGTGTAGCCAGAAAGAAAGAAGCAGAATGGTCTGGGTTTCTGGTGTTACTGACAGTATGGTGCCAGTGACAATCCCTTCTGCATTTGTATGCCTTTTGCCTGATGATTTAGGAGGAATTGCTGTTGAAATTCATAATTTTTCTCCTTGGAGAAACCTTTACAATGTATGTTTTATTAACCGTCATTTTCATAAATCTCAATTTTGTATGATTCAGCAAGCAATTATTGTCAGGCTATTAACAGTAATAGCTGGTATCTTTTTTTCTTAGTGAGACCAAGAAGGTATTCGTAAATGTTTGATAGTATGTACACATATTTGTCATTTTTGCAGAGCATTTGAAGTTTTATTTCCTATGATAGATTCTTTGTAGTGCTGAAAATCCAATTCAGTGTGCATGCAGTGGACAAGCACTCTGCTGCTGAGCAAACTCTACCTCAGCCCTTCAGTTTTTATCTGTAGCCAGGCTAGTCGAGACCCGCTCGCTGTGTATTGCAGACTAGCCTTGAACTCAAAGTCTACTTCTGCCTCCCAAGTTACTGAGTTTATAGATGTACAGCCCCACACCTGGTTTAGACTGTACATTCTTACATGGCAATCCTAACTTTTTTTTTATATATTATGCTTTTATACAGTACTGGCAAATGAAATTCTTAGAGCCTATCCTCTGTGGGGTGGTATCCTATTCTTAGTTATTGTATGCTGGCTTCGTGACAAAAAAAAAAAATTACTTCCACTATCTTAGACATTTTTGTCAAATCTCATGTGACAGTATGGTCCACAAATACCAATGTAGACAGCTGGGTCATATCTCAGTACTCCAGAGGCAAGACAGAGCTCCATGAGGGCCTGGACATACTGCTCCTCAATCACCTAAATTTGATGTTGGTCTACATTTATCTTTTAACTTCTCACCTCTGCTGAAACAGGGTTTTCTTCCCCATGTTAAAAACCTGTGTTCTGTGAGTGATAAGGATAGGCTGGGATAGTCATATTATTATTCACCACACTGATGCACAAATTGCCTTCTAGTCTTTGTTTAAATATTAAAAACAACTGTAGACTCGGATGGTATTTGGGGAATTCAGAGAACAAATAAATAAAGAAAGGCAGAAATCAGTCTAACTCGTTAAACCTATTGGCATGGGAACTAAAGTGCTTTTAATCCTTTTCATTTTACTAAAAGTAAGAATTTTTAATACTGAACTTTTATTAATTCAGTAATAGAATAAAAATTAAAGCATGGGTCACAAATCTCCCCATTTTCTTCTAAATACATTCTCTGAAACACTACAGTATAGCCTATTTAAATCTTAACTTTTGCTTGCCAAACCACTGTTACCGTCCATCTGTTCATGCCAGTTGTAAAGAAGGTTCAGTTTTTAGTGAAGCTTTGCATTTCACATAAGGTATGTGAAGTGAAATTTCACAAGGGACATGATGGATCCTGATTCTTAGTGATAAACCTTTGGGGCCATCAGGGTTGGCATATGGTCCAGTATGATATGAAGGCTTGGGTTCCCTGGCTTCACTTCTTTGGCGTGAAGCTGATAAAACCTGGCTCTTGAGTATTATTTCACTGGACACCAATCATGGGCAGCAGGAACTGCCCATTTAACTCTCTGTGGGAAGGAAGCCCAGAGAGCATTCACAATGGTACCATTGTCAAGTTGCAAACTGCTCTGAACAGCTTGACAGCTAGGGAGGAGGGGAAGGGGTTGCTTTACTAATTGCTGCTCAGAAAAGCGAAGGAGCAAAAATAGCTGCTGTAGAACTGATGTTTCCACATTTACTTACTCTCTTGATAGGAGTGTTGACTCTCCTTTAGCACATAGCTACCATCAAAAAGAAAGCAAATGAATATATTTAAATAGCCACCTGTAGTACTCCGTGTTAACATGCCATATCTGTTTTCAGCTCACCGGCTTATACTACAGCAATGTCATGAATGAATGTTTTATTTCATGATATTTCTATGTTTAGATGAAAGTAAATTTTATATCCATAAAATTTTTAAATGAGAATGGCTTAAAAACACCACAAAATCACCACAATTCATATATCCGATAAAGCTATAAATCTAGTTTAGTTTCCTTTACACTTTGCCTTTTTGGAATTCCCAGGTGACATCTGAATATAGATATAGTTTGTATAGTATATGTTATTATAGGAATGTAAATCAACTGTGTAACAGTTAGAGATGGTAAAGTAATCTACTAAAGGAAGTGAGTCAGCACATCTGAAGGGTAATTCCTACATTTACCATTTAGTAAATACCTAATGGCTGTTTTAATCATCTTTCTTACCTCAGTGAGTTCTGACTAGCTTGAAGATCTTTAAAAATGGGACGATTGGTTCCTTTTTATGAAGTATCATACACCCTGGTATTTGTATAAATACTCCCTGAGCTTTCTGTGTCCTGGAACTCTTAACAAGCCATTGGTCATTCTGAAGCAAGCAAACAGTGATCTACTTTTTTTCTTTTTTAAGTTAAAACCTTTTTTTAGCCTTCAGGGATTCTGACCCCACAGTGTATTTCCACAGGTGATTCTTTTTCCAGCTGAAATTAAATTGACTAAGGCAGCTACCCTTATGTAAGAGCAGGAAGAGAGATTTTTAAGAAAACTTTTTGCTGTAATTTCTTATATAATTGAGATGTTCTTGCTGAAGTTGGAGAAAGTCAAGTACATGTTTTATAAAATTAGTGAATCTGTAAAATTTACTAGAATTCCCTTTCCTTGTATCCCCTTAAATGATTTTAGTAAATGGCTCTAGTGCAGTATTTCAAAACCAGTAATTCATTGAATGCCCATTCTTCCTTCTACTGCAGAATAGATTATATTTAAAGTCAAGATTAATGGACAGATTCTGATGTTAAAGGCCAGTGTCCCAAGCTATCATTCCCTGGGGGCACATAGTGCATTAGTTTAAGCCAATATACTGCTTATCATAGAGTCTATGACCATGTTTGAAATGGCAATTTGCTGTGCTTTGTTAATACTTGCTATGATAATAAAATCACTTTTCTGTATCCCCAATAATTATAGCATTTAAAATCTTAATTATATTAGTGCACATTTAAGTAGAGATAACACTTAAGTAATTGTATACTGTAAAATCTCACTTTAGAGTTTGGGGAGCTTTTTTGTTTGGGGGTGGTTTTCATCTGTGTGTGTGTGTGTGTGTGTGTGTGTGTGTGTGTGTGTGTGTGTGTGTATTCTTTTCCTTTTTACAATAATATGACAAGGTTCAAGCTTAATATTTAACTGAAACTCCTACATTAATTTTCTCTGCTTTGATGTACTGAAAATTTTGTTTCCAAAAGGAACGACATGAAGAGACTGTGTTTCTCAGACCCTCCCAGTACTTATAAACTTACTCTAATACTAGTGATTTTGGAGCAATTCTTAACTCAGCATGAAAACTTCATTTTTACAAATTAATGATAATATTCTCAAGTATATCTTAACAAGAATAGATACAAATTTTTAATTTCATTAAATTTGAAGTCCACATAACTTAGTTTTTCTTTTAGATGCTTTGTTTCGTGCACCTTTTGTGAAGGTAGGAGAGAGAGATGTAAGTTTGTAGTCATGCTAGTGACATCTGTACACCAATGATTATTAGATTATTAAATCAGGAAGTATTTTCAGAGACTTACCTTAGATGGGTTTGAATTTTTAAGCCTATTTATTTGAGGCTAATCTTTCTTAATGTATTTACATGTACATTGGTAGAAATGAACTTATCAACTCTTCTAATGTTTTCATTTAGTAATTGACTGACTTATGAGCAATTATATATGGTACAAATGTATTCCACTCCAGCTTCCAGTAATAGGGCTATCCTCACACTGCCTTAGCACCTGCTATGGATTTTGAGTCATCTGGCAACCATGGGACTCCGATAAAGAAGTACCAGGTGTCCTGCCTATCTCTAATTGAGACGCAGTGAAAACAATACAGACTTGGCAATGTGGTTAAAAGGATGGATTAAAGCCCAGCTTTGTCTGCACTGACAAATCACAGCTTTTCCTAATGGTGTAGATAGTGTCAGCTACTAAAGAATTGCATTAATATAAGACACAGAACAGACAGTTGATCATAACTTGTTGCAGGCTTTTTGAGAAGGACTTCTGCTAGCATGCTGCAATTAAACAATATGAGGTTTAGGAGAATTTGTTTTCACTGCACGTGAACTAGACTGCATGTTTCATGGCAGATTTAGCTACAGTAGGAAAGAAATGGAATATCACTCCCCCTGCCAAATTACTAATTTACCAGACATTGCTTTGTAAGGTAAATAATATAGTTTACATTCATTTTATAAATGAATAGTGTCTATTAGTTCATAGGATACTTCAGTTGCCCTATATATTTCAGGTTCACAATACTTTACAACTAACATATGTTGCATATCTCAGTAAAATTCGTCTTCTTCATGATTCAAGGCTATTCAGTGATTTTTTTTTTGCCTCACAGTATATAAAGGTATTTCATGGCCTTCTAAAACTAAAATGTTAAATATCACTTGAATTCTTTTCTCATTTTTATTTTAGGACAAATGGGAATTTTTTAACTATGGTATATATATTAAAGTACAATAATTACAGTGTAGAGATATAAACATGTTTTCAACAGCCTCAGAATTTGGCTAATGCTCGTTGTCTTGGCCATCTTTGGGATAACATGCCTTGTAGTCCTTTTTTTTTTTTTCCTCTCTCCTCCACAAAACACACAGATCAGTGAAATTAGATACAAAGCATGCTGAGGCATTACCTGAAAGACCAGGCTCCCAGTCCCAGCTGGACTCAGCAGCACTTTGTGTTTTGTACGGTTTGCGGAGCTCTTCCTCGAAGCCTGGAGGGCTGATTGCAGAAGAAACATTTTTCTGCTTTGGGGTGGACAAAAACAATCAGGCATGTGACGAGGCAGGATGATCGTGAGTTTCAGACCAGCGTGAGCTCCGAAGCAAGACTGCTTCCAGAAACATTTTTAAAAAGACAGACAGACAGACAGGCAAACCAGATAGTTGATGGTTTATTTTGGTTCCACTTTATGTGTTTCCTTGTGTAAAAAGAAGTCCATTCGGTGAAAACTGCATTCACGTCTTGCTGGACAGTCGAATGCTATACTTTCTTGCCGCTCCTACCCATCCACAGAATAATGGAGATAAACAATCTGAACTCCTCAGCGGGCCATATTCTAGCTGGAATCTTCAGTAGACTTGCCATGTTAAATGCAGTATTTTTTATCCACAGTAGTTTTATTAGGAGGTAACCCCATTATAACTTGAAGCTCATCTATATCTAAATGTTTTTCAAGTTTTTTGTTGTTGTTTTTTTTTTTTTTTTTTGATGGAGTTTCTCTCACTCTGTAACACAGGCTGGCCGCCTTGAACTCACAGCAGTCCTCCTGCCCCAGCCTCCTAAGCACTGGGGTTGCAGACATGTGCCACCACATCCAGATAGTGTCTTTGTCCTTGTGTACCAAGCTTATTCAGAAACATGTCCTAAATTTTTTTTTTCTTAGACAGGGTTTCTCTGTGTAGCTTTGGAGCCTCTCCTAAAACTAGCTCTGTAGACCACAAAGATCCAAGGTTAAAGGTATGTGCCACCACTGCCCGACTGCCCTAAATTATTTTAAATTACCCTACATTTTATTACCTACACAGATTTTCTTTAAGATCCGTTCTCCTTTTTCAGTGATGGTCCCTTTATACAAATAAAAAATAGTTTAAACACTATTATAAAATCATAAAAATTTTTAAGTGTTAAATTTCCTTTTAAGAATTATTGAAAGTGGGGGTACATAGTTGTCTCAGTGCTGGATTATAATGAGTTGTAATTCTTTGCAACATTCATAGAATGTTTTCTTTAACCAGTTTTTCAAGAATAATTAAAGAGCAGTTTCCAATTTTCCCTTCCTGCTGCTGTTAGACTTCACCTGCTTATACACTGTTACAATGTGCTTGCTTTTGTTTTTGTTTTTGTTTTTTTAAATGTGACAAGTTCTCACTGCACAGCCCTAGCTGGCATGGAGATTGGCCCACCTCTTCCTCCAGAGTGCTGGGACTAAAGGTGTGGCCACCTCACCTGATGCAAGATCAAGAGGTGGGACAGACCCCAGTCTGCTCATAAGTATAGCTGGAAATGGCTGTGGCGGGGCGAAGGGGGTTAAGTGCTAACCCCACAAGCATGAAGACCCAAGTTCAAGGCCCAGAACAGCACATAGCAAACAAGACACAGTGATACAGTTATGCCCAGTGTTCCTTCATGAGACAGGAGGTGAAGACACCCAGAAGCTGCAGGCTAAGTAGACTGGTGTAAGCAGAGGGGACAAGGGACAGGTGTCAAGGTGAAAGGCCTGAACTGTCTGCTAACCTCCCTACACATGCACTGTGGCCCACAGACACCTGCATGTGCAACCTCCGCTCGCGTCTGTCTCTCTCTCTCTCTCTCTCTCTCTCTCTCTCTCTCTCTCTCTCTCTCTCTCTCTCTCTCTCTCTGTCTCTCTCTATCTCTCTCTCTCTCTCTCTCTCTCTCTCACACACACACACACACACACACACACACACATTTTTTAAAATTGATATTGGTGCTTTTCCCATTCCCATCTCTGTTGTCTCTTTCCTGGTGCCTATTCTAGAAAACTACACTCTTAAATAGCTTCTGGCAGGGTCAGTGACTCATACCTATTACCCCAACACGTGGGAGATGGAGTCAGGAGAATCAGAAGTTCAAGATCATCCTTGGCTACACAGTGAGTTCTAGGCTACCTTGGATTGTTAAAATCCTGTATCAAGAAACAAAGGGAAGAAGAGAAGAAACCCTTTCTGTTCCTGACTTGGAGGGCCAGATTCTGGTGGTACTTCCGTGTTGCTGTTGCACTTTGTAGACTAGAGGTTCTCTGCATTTTTATGCTGTATTTGAAGTGTTCGTTCTGTGGTTAGACTTGTGGAGAGACTAATGTCACAGGAGCAGAGGCAGAGGCCGTGCATTTTATCATTGTAGTTTCAGTACCTAGCACAAGTTGCAAAGCTGTCTTACAAATAGCACGTTTACTGACCAGATGATTCTAATAATGTAAGAAGTACTCAGCTTATAGCCACTTCAAGACAATCTAAATAACACTCTTCAATACAGTTGTTCATCCAGAATTTCTAAATAATGGTTTCTGTCAGAAGTCTCCCTGTGATAATATTCTTGGGATCTTGAATACAGAGAAAAGATAGAAACTCCTACTCCTCAAAGATACAGAGAAGTCACAGGCTGAGTGTAGAGCACATGCTGTCTAAGAAACCCAGCAATTCCAGAGCAGACCTTCCATTCCTCCCTAAGACTGCCACTGACAACAGAGACCAAAACTTCAGGCTTCCTTTAAAAGAAGCCATCTTTACTGTTTTTTCCTGTATTTAGGAGATAAGTCATTAAACCGTAAAAGAGGAAAATAAGCAATGGTAAAAATCTTGGATATTTGTTTACAATTATAATTTTCATAACACATGCTTTATGCTTTATTCATTCTTATATATGTATTTAAAGTGTGTATGCATGCAAAACTTTGCATTTTTTTTAGTATAATCATAAATTACATTCTAAGTGTACAACCTACTGAGTCATGCCCAACTGAGCATGATGGGCACACCTTCAACCCAGGCGCATGAGAGGCAGAAGGAGGTGGGTCTCTGGGAGTTGGAGACCAGCCTGGTCTACAGAGCAAGTTCCAGGACAGCCAGAGCTACACAACAGAGAGACCATGTCTCAAAAAAGAAAAAAAGAAAAGGAAAGGAAAAAAGAAAGTGTTCGTGTTTCTCATGGTAAAAGCAGTTTAAAATTCTAGGATTAAGAAACTTGTAGAGACTGAAGGTTGTAGCTTCTTTAAGAACAAATCTCCCTTAAAGTCTAGTCTCCTTGCAGTTTAATAAAATGAAAATATTTCCTGCTTAACCTTTTCTTCCTGTTTAATGTACTTATGTCAGAATAAATCAAAAGCCCTCTGCACATACCACAAGTAAGAAACATTACTGACATTGTTATAGAGTCCTGACACATGACTAGAGCTGTATGTTGGATGGATGGATGCTCACTTTGTAGCCCAAACTAGCCTGGCATTAAAACCCTCTTGCGTCAGCTTCCAAACTGCTAAGATTACAGGATATGCAAGTATATCTGGCAGCAAAGATATATTTCCTGCTTTGGTAGAAAACTTTCCTAGAGCAGGGTGTGGTGGAGTACACCTGTAGTTCCAGAAGATCCTGTGTTCAAGGTTAGCCTGGACAGGCTAGAAACAGTGGGAGGGGAAATTGTGGAGACAGAAGCTGCTGTGTACAAAGATGTGCACCAAACTTTAAACTAGTACAAAAATACTACATTGGTTATATTGGTCACCTTGCTGACAGCGGAGCAGAAGAGTACATGAAGAGTTCCTTTGAGTTTTACAGTTCCTAGAAGCTCATCAAAACTATTTGTATAGCTATAGTCCATGCATTTGGATATATTGCAAAGGTCCATACTTCATAAAGTATTGGACATACTTTTAAATAAATTAAATTCAAGAAATATGTAACAGCATTTGTACCACTGTAGCAATGAAAATAGATAATTCTCAGCTCAGATGTAGAAGAACCTTTGGGTTACAGTGTATTTATATTCTTTAAAGCCCTAATAAAGTAAATAGGGGCAGATGGTGATGCCCCCGTAAACTGTAGAAAAGAGAATTCATGCTTATATTTTCAGGGCCAGGATAAAACTGGGTTCTAGTTTCTTAACAGCCTGTCTTGAAATTTAAAATTAAAAGCAATTACTCAAAATGTCTACTAATGTAAACTTAATGAAGTTCAGTCGTTTGTTTTGTTTTGTTTCCGCACACAACATGGAACCTTTATTTCGGTGATTTCTGTACATGAGGAGTATGGAGCAATCCTTTACAAATGGAGCTGATTTTACCGAATAAATGACAAAACCAAAGCAGTGTCTGACACACACGGACTCGTGGGGCTTTATGGTTCAAACCCAGCCAGGAAACCAAGTTTGAGGATGCTTTCTTGTCTCATGTCATCTATCATCCAGCACCAGAAGTTCAGTTTTCTAAGCTGTTTCTTTGTGACAGAGCATATGTAGTGCTCTTCATTATTTTCAGAATTGTAATATCCCTTCCCCTTTTCTGCTCTGCAGAAAGTACAAGGTCAGAGGATTAGTGAGTGATTATATTGCTGTGATTGTAGCACCTGTGGGTGGGGAAAGGAGCAGTGGGGGGAGGGGGAGGGTGTGTATGTGTGAGGGTTGTGTGTAGGTGTGGGATATATGTATAAAGGGTGTGTGTGTGTGTGTGTGTGTGTGTGTAGGTAATGGGCGTTATTGTGCTAAGACCACTCTTTAGAGCTTATAATCATTCAGGACTGTGGTAGGAGTTTATCACATCTCCTAATTATATGTTTTCTGGACCAAAAATTGTGAAAGTGTATGTACAGTAGATTGGGTTGGTTCATTTTATGTTACTTAATTTGGCTGTAACAAACATGGAGAAACTATAGAGAACACTCACTTCAGAAGTTGGGTTTCTTTAGGCTATACGTATTTACCAAGCTAACAGTACTTTCTGAACTTAACCCACAAAAAAGGAAAGTTCAGGTTAGCCTGTGCTAATATGTAATGGGTTTCCCATTTAAAAGCTCACTCTTTCGCATAGACTTAAACTTCTCATAATTACGAAGCCCATTTTCATCAATGAAGATTTATTGGCATTTTATTAAAAACATTGTGTATTTTATATAAAATGTTACATGTCTGGAAAAGCTATTTTATAGGACTACGTGCTGTGGCTTAGAGTTCCTTTGCTTTATAAACCTTCATCTAGCACAGATCACCCTTCATTGTGCTTTATTTACCTAATCTCTTTTTTTGCTTTGGTGAATTTGGCACATTGGAGCTATCCTCCCTGTTTTAAAAATATTAACATTTGCTTTTTCTGCCTAGTTTTTTTTTATGTAAACTCTAAATAAGATAAAGTAAAATATTTCATTTATAGACCCTCTAAAGTAGAGCATTTTCAAAGCAGGTAGCTGTCTCCACCCTGCTTTCCATGAAGCGTTTTACCCATTCAAGCAGACTTTTAAAAACAGCTTGTTTTGATAGCAGGCTGTTCTCCTGTGGGCCTTCAGCCTTTGCTTCCTGGCAGCACCTTTGGTGCGAAAAGAGAGTGATCAATTGGGAGACTATCAGTGCCAGCATGCATAGAGTGATAAGTTAACACACCACTGGGAATTTCTAGGGCCCACCAAGATACTTCACTTCTAATGTGCTAACAAGCTCACTTTTCTACCTCTTGCCTCTTCAGTTATTTTTTTCTCAGAAGAGCTTAGAAGTTGAGTGCATCAGGCATAATGAAAAGCTCTGTAGGAGGGAGAAGCAATAACCCCATTTTTCCCTTTTCAGCCAAATAGAAAATTAGTTTCTGGTAATACACAAAGGCCAGTATTTTTTGTACAAGGGGCACTGCTGTGAATCAAAGGACTCTATTAACTGCAGAAAATTCGGCAGCTGTGAATCTCCCCCAATGAAAAAGTACTTTCCAACAAGTTGTGAGATATGTGCTATTATTCAGAGTGAACAGTCAGCTTCATCCTCGTCCATTTAGAGCCGTATACCTTCTTTTTAAACGTGCTGGGTCACTTTTCTGTGTGAAATTTGCCTCCTAAATATCTGCTACCCTTCCATAGAATCCTTCCTTAGCAACAGTCATTTTAATACAACACCTTGCCCTGCTGCTACCTATTTCAGAAGTAAAATTCTTTTAGAGTTCAACCACAATATACAGAATTGAAAATAGTAAATTATAAAGAGGTAGCATCCAGGTTATTTCAATATTTGATGCAAAAAAAAAATAAATTGTAATCCAAGAAGCGAGACTACAAGCCATTTCCAAGGCAGAGCAAAGGCTCCATTAAAGTCAGGTCCCAGCGGTGCTCAGTCTAGCCTCTAACTAGCCAGCTTTTTGCCACCTCTTAGTAAACTGTTGTAAATGTGACTGACTATAATAATATCACTCATTGAATTATCAGTTGAAATTAGCTCCCAAATGATTTTTCCTAGTTTGAGTCTGAATTCCTAGAAGTATTGAATTGTAATTTTTAAAAGAGAATTAACAAATTTTAAGATGGAAATACCAAAATGGCTTCTAGGGGGAGAAAAATCAATGCAAAAAGAAAAGCCACTGGGTGAATTTTCACCGTCCCTATGTAAATGTCTTGTATGCGTTTTCATTGTCTTTGTTAAATATCAACACCACACACCAAATACAGCAGGAGAACTTAAAACCTGAAGGAGAAACGTCAGGTGGCTTCTCAGTTCAGGAACTGTACGACACGAAGTCGGCATGTGCTTTTTCCTGATAATTGTCTGTTGCTGCCTGCTGCTCTACACTTTGACAGCCATTTCCATAGCTGCTTTCATGAACAACAGAAATATTCTCTCCCTTTCTTGCCCTTTCTATGCTAACAACACAATCAGACCTGCTGAAACAGGAAGCCTGGAGTGGGTTGTTCAAAAGCAACAACACTTGAAGGGACTGGTTGCTTGTCAATAATATCAGGGAATAGTCTGTGCTGAGAGGGAAGTCCAGGCTCTCTCTAGCAGTGTCAGTGTCCTGGAGATGCTTTGTCGGACAGTATTTAGGAGTCCTGTGGACTCTTTGCAAATATTCCTGCTTGTTGTAATTGTAATTTCAGTGTTGTAATTGATGGGGTATTTTTTACTGACACACAGATTCAGCTATGCATTTATCTTAACGGCATGGAGTTATTCGAGGATTATAGCAACAGTAGTCTTCCATTCAAAATGAGAGCAATTGTTGAGCAAATACAGAGACTTTAAAAAATGAAGATATGTAGGAATTTCTCAATAAGTCTTTACAAATAAAAAATGGAGAATTGGGGACATAGTATTTTAAGCGCAGTATAATTTTATTGAATGACTTTTGAGAATAAATCTGCAGATGAAACTTGATTAACAAGGTAAGAAAGGCTCAGTCTGACCAGCTAACAGTTGAACCTTTTCTCAAACTGTTCCAATGATAAACCAGTATTACAATTATTCTCTAGTAGATTCCTGTTAAACTATCATTTGTCATGGAGTCAAAAGAAGTAAACTGCCATTAAGAAGTAGACTTTTATACTTTAAAAAGGGGCACTTTTAGTAGTAAGAACAGGAAACAGTTTACTAAGTAAGGATGCATTTGTTGTCCTCTCATAAAATGTGCTTGTTGGTAATGTACACTGCATCTCAGTTCATCCTTAACAGAAGGGAATCAGCTATGAGGAGAGAGCACGGTACTTGCAGACAATAGTCCAGCACCATTTAGAGCCAACGACGTTTGAAGACTTTGCAGCACAGGTTTTCTCTCCAGCTCCCTACCATCACTTACCTTCTGATGCAGGTAAGAGGAAACAAAAGTACTGGTTACTTGCCACAAACTCAAAATGCAATACCCTTTTCTTCTACATATTGGTTGAATAAAATTCTGATCATTGAAATATATTATTTATGACTATTTGAGTTTGGCCTGTAAATTTTTTTTTATCTGAATGTGGTTCCTTTAAAAATCCAGTAACCTTCATAAAAGTACATGGTCCACATCACAGTTACTAGCTCTTGTGTTTTCTGAGATTCTAAAGCAGAGGGAACTCTCAAGAGGATCACATTTTATGGCCAAAGATAATGGTGTCATCATATCTGACTTTATGAATAAAGCTAAACCAGTCTAGATTTAGAAGCATTGAGTACAGCAAATTGTGTTATAATATTGGAAGATTTTAAGAGGGTACTGCATTAATACAATTAACTAATTTTAAAGAAATCAGAAAAAAATGACTCGTGGCCTTCCTATTCTGTAATATCTTGCACTCCTTATGATTGTTTCATTTATTTTATTTTCCCTCTTTAGATCATTAAGTATCAGTTCTGTTTATCTGAAGGTAAGACAAAGTGTCAACCAAAGCATCTTCTGTTCTTCTCCCATTCCCTTTTTCCAGAACTAGCAAGCTCTGTGCTTGTAACTCAGACAGTAAGCAGACTTAACACTGCCCTGGTTCATACTAAACATTTCAAACGTTGTCACTAAATTTTTCCCCAGAATTATACTAACTAACCCAGGTCTGCATGAAACACTAACATGGTTTGGGGATAAAGTAACTAATGATAGGACTCCTTGACTGAAACTAGTTATACCCTGTTATATTGACTTCTTTTGTTTGTTGTTTCTCAGCATGAAAAGTAGCTCTTTTGAACTGACGTCGTGTGTCTTTGTATTTTTGCAATACATTCTATTGTTACTAGATACCTGGACTCATCGTTGGCTTTTCTCTGTGTGCCTTGCACTGCACCAGGCCCCTGAAATCCAGGGATGAGTTGTGGTGATGTCCAGGGGAAGCAGAAAGAGCATAATAGGAACTTGGCCAAAATAAACTACTTCTCACTCTTGTTACATCAGATATATCTCTTTATATCAGATAAATTTAAATGCACAACAGTTTTTTAAACTAATCTATTTTTAAATAGAATTATAATTCTCAGTTGAAGTTTCATTAATGAAATTAAGTCTTTCTTTTATTTTAATAAATAATTAATTTGCCATCAGAAAAATAATTTTACCAAAGAACTTAGAAACCTTTCAACTAATAGACCTAGCAAAGAGGAAATATGTTATGCAAGATTAAATCTTTTGAAAATAATATAAAAAGTGTAAGATTCACTTTCATAGATGGACACTATATAAAAGTGATCAGTTTGGCATTAAGATAAAAAGGCAAAAGAAAGGAAAGGTATCAAAGGTGAATTACTGAACAGCAAAATGAAAATGGGTTATGTATACCTGGGTATTGTCATCGCCAGTCATCGAGACCATCTCATAAGGCTATATTAAAGACTTTTATAGTTAGGACAAATTCTTACCAGGATGGTACTCAGTTCAACACAGTATAATCTATAATAACAAAACATAGTACCTGAAGAATAATTTTTCTTCCATTCATTTCAAATCTTTGTTTTCCTGTCATATTTCACCTCTTACATAGAAAATAATCCTTTATACTTTAAGTCAAAATGAGAGACTTTGAAGTAAGTATTTCATAACAATTTGGACCTGACTGGTTCTTTACAAAACTGACATAGTATAATGTTTATTGGATTTTTTTTTTTTGAGACAGAGTCTTACTATATAGTTCAGGTTAGCTTTGAACTCTTCTAAACACTAGGATTATAGGCTCACACCAACCTGCACACATAGCTAAATTCATTTTGTAATTATAAAGTTTGTTTGCTCCGTTCAGGAAATAGATTATTACAATTGAGAATCAACTTTAGATGTCCTCTGCATATAAAACAATACTAATCAATAGTGGTATACGTGAAATTAAGGTTTTTTTGTTTTTTTGTTTGTTTGTTTGTTTTTGGTTTTTTTGTTTTGTTTTTTTTTTTTTTGATTTTCGAGACAGGGTTTCTCTGTGTAGCTTTGCGCCTTTCCTGGAGCTCACTTGGTAGCCCAGGCTGGCCTGGAACTCACAGAGATCTGCCTGGCTCTGCCTCCCGAGTGCTGGGATTAAAGGCGTGCGCCACCACCGCCCGGCGTGAAATTAAGTTTTTAAAAATGCTAATATGCAGATATTCCCTGTAGCCAACTCTAATGTACTGTATTTAGACTCAGTGGAATAGTATTGAGAACTATATTCACAGGGACTGGCAGGATAGCCCCGGTGGTAGGATGTATGTTTACCAGACTCAGAGCCCTGGCTGAGCTCATTCCCTAACTGGGGGTCGGGGCCGTGTATGTGTATTTATATAATTCTCCTCATCTGAAATGTACTGGTTAACAGTAATCGGCTAATAGTGATGACATTTAAATCTAAAAATTTGTTCATGTAACTTTATTTAAATAGATGTGAAAGATTTCGGTGTACCATAATTGACCCATAAATTACATAACTGTGTCTTCTCAAAATGTGCTGTCTGTGGCACTAGACTGATAACTTAAGGGAAATTATTTTTATCCCTAAGGTTATTGAGGGAAATACTGTGATGTCACACAATGTTGATCTTCCATAACTACATTAAAACATTATTAAATTTTTCTTGTCCTTTATTTTTTTTAAAAAAGTTACAGGAAATTTTGTCTTATCTTTGTCAGGCATGAATGTAGAAAATATCAAAAGTTTTTTATATATGTAAACATATTTCTTTAAACTGTAAATTTGAAAATAAAATTGTCCTTGTTCCTGGCCAGATTTCAGTGATAGTTCAAAACATTCATACTTCTCTAATGCTGCCTTGTTTTTTCAGCATTGTCCTGGGGATTTTTTGTAATAAAAAATTATACGATGTTATTGAGGAACAGAATCCTTCTTTGCTGGGTACAATAAATACTACTTAGTCTTTCTCAATTTCAGCATTAACAATATGCCCATAATTCTAGTACTATGTATTTTTATTATATCAACCATAAATATGGTATAGTATATCTGGAATTACATGTTAGCCTCTAATATACCTTCTTTTGGTTTTTTGAGCAGCTTAGCTATTCTTTAGCAATTAAGGAGTTGACTAATAACTTGATTATTTACATGTATGGACATGATATTTCTATATATACACCATTTTTATAATTGCCTTTAGAAACTATCAGTCTTGCTGTTCATTCCCATGCTAGGTGTTGCCATATGTAGATAGGTTAGGATGTGTGGCCTTTGGGTCTTTCTTTCTGAATCTTTAAGGAGGACATGTCACCAAAATTAGATATTATTTTAGGTGCTTTAAGCTCAGTGTCCTTTAAACATTATTTTAAACTTTCCTCCCAGACAGTGAAATAATCTAAAGGAAAATATTTTAGCTCCTTCAGAAGATACTTATATATAAAAAAAAACTAAACACTAGTTATAAGTGCCAATATGAAAATCAGTTTCCTTCAGTATATTAGCATAATCTATAAATTTGTTTGATTCTTTTAAAAAACAAGATTCCTGCTCAAATTTGTGTGTCAGTGGATTAGTCTGAACTTGTAAACAGGCAAATGTGTTCTTTTCAGTACACTTGGAAATTTGACTTTTATGTTATTAACCAGTAGATAAAACTGACTTAAATAGCATAATTTGTGGCAATAATTACTGGGTTCAGTTTTCATATAGAACACTCATTTCAATGTAAAACTTTGGTAATGAAAGTAATAAATAGTTGAGGGTGAGACACTGCGTACTGCAGTATGTGGACCCTTTCATTACGTCTTCACAGCATGTCTGTGCAGTTTTAAAAGGAGAAAGAAACGATACCAGGACCACCTCACAAGTGGAGGTCAGTCAGCATGTACTCTGACCCTGCCTGCCTTCAGAGCTCATGGTCCCAACGTCACAGTTGCCATTAGGTCCTTCAGCCCTTACTGTTGGTAGCAGTGAGAAAGGGGGTGAGGGTGAGAGAGAGAGAGACAGAGAGAGAGGTGACTCAGTACCCATCACATTTACAGCTCAGAGACTTAGAAATTTGTGTTTGTAGAGCTCTACTTTTCCACTGAAAAATCCTTTAAAAAATTTTAGGGTTGCCAAGGAAGAAGTATATTTTGAAATCAGACTGATCTGGATTTAAATTGTAGTCCTGACATTTATACTACATGAAGTCAAGTCAATCTGTACTATACCAGTTTTCTCATTTGTAAGGAGGAGAGAAAATACAAGAAGCCTGACCTGGTTTATTCAGGTCTCCAGCAGTAGTTTTTCAGTGCTTAAAATGAAATCCCTTGTTTGCCTGTATGTCTGTACAATTTGTTTGGAATAGTGTGTTACTTCCTTTATGACAGTTTGGGCTGTGTCTGTGTGATCTTAATCATTGACTCTGCAAATGACATTAAAGCTGGAAGTTTGTTAGGGTAATCTGACCTTTAAGGATGTATTTTATAGCACTTTCAACAGAAAAGAGGATAAACCCTCTAATTTCTGAAAATTAAACCTAAATGTACGTCACAGATATTCTCCGCATTTGGCTGACTATATTTCATAGGTAATCATTTATCCAAAACAATTTCTAGTTTCTACCCTTCTTTCCAAATCCTCCTGTTCTGACTCAAAGTCTCCTCATGGCTCTGTGGCAGCCTTGATGTAACCATGCTCACTTTGTACCTGCTACACACCAGGCTCTTGGCTGCATAGTCCTTAATCTCCACAGCTTGACCAGTAACTCTCCCTGTCTCCATTTCACACATAAGAAAAGGACTGCAGTCAGCTTGCCCAAGATGAAACAGTTCATAAAGCAAGAGGTGGGCCGGCAAAATGACTCAGCAGGTAAGGTGTTTACCACCAAGCCAGACAAGCTGAGTGGGATCCCCGGGGATCATATAGTAGACTAGGGAGAGAAGTGACTGTCACAAGCTGTCCTCTGACCTCCACATGCCCCATGGCATTCATACACACAGACAGAATAAATAACTAAATGTAAATACATAATTATTACTATTAGAAAACAAGAGTCCAGCAGTACCTAGCCTCATTCTTTCTGACATATTCGCATTGTCTCTTAGTTGATCTAACTGAAGTCACTTTCAAAGTTACAGTATTTTACAGGCTTTACAGTATATATACAGTATATATACAGACACTAACTGTAGGAAGTTTTAAAGTGGCCATGCTTATCAGCAGACAGTATAAACCAAGCCAAAATAAATTTAAGAATCATTTATACTCCTTTTTAAAATGTCTGTGGAGCCTCCCAAAGTCATATCCATGGTACCATCTATGATGGTTTGTAGTAATCAGCACGCAGTACACCATCTTGTACTGTCAAATGTAGACACCCATCTGGGAACACTTGGATCAGGTAGTGCACAGCCATAGGAGCCATGGGTACTTTTTAAGCTACCCTCAGAGGATACAGTGATGACAAATAATTTAGTCACATCTTCATTACTCATCTGGTGTAAATCAATAATTGGAAAGACTAGGTTGTAACAGGGATAGCAAGAATGACTGTTTTCTTTATAAATCCAAAGCCGAGGCCTGCTCCTGGGGGCTGCTGGGGTGGGGCTCTGCTGAGTCTACTCCACGGGTCAACTGCACAAGTGGAAGCATGAGACCTCCACCAGCCCTGACTCGGCTGACTTCATTTTAATTGCATGAAATGACGTTTAATCATTTTAATGTGGCTCTAGCTACCTCATTACATAGTGCCTATCTAAAGTTCTTATGGCCAGCCACACTGTGAGGCAATAAGAAGACATGGGAGAATGGCTGGTTTTGAAGACAGTGCGTTCTACATAGAGAAGTGGGATGTGCACCCTGATGCCCAAAGATGGGCATCTTTCCTGTCATTCAAAAGTGGGGAAAACAAAAACCAGCAAATCTCATTGTCAAACTGCCTTCAAGAGTTCAAGAGTTTCAACCAACAAAAACAGTTTACGGAAACATGTTGGTTTTCTCCAAAAACTCTTCATTCTAGTACTGGGTTTGAGGATTAAGAATTAACTGGGATGCTTGAAAGCAATTCTCTTCAGTAAAACTGTGGTGATATAAATGTCACATGTCTGTCCAAGATGGTGGCAACTAACCAGGTGTGACTCAGCACTTGAAAATAGCTAGTTTAGCAAGGAGTTGAAATTTTCATTTTAATCCATGAAATTTAAACAGTTGTAGCTATTACCTCATTACACTGTCTGTCTAAAGGTCTTATGACTGATTGGTAAGACAACCAGTGCAGTGAAGACATTAGGAGATGTTTCTCGGCTCTCTCACAGACTTTTTTCCTATTCTCTTTTCCTGTTTGAACTTGTTTTGTTAGTTGGTAAGTATGGCATCTGAACTGGGAGCGTTGGCCATTGCGGGACATCACCACCCTAACTCATTGCATGCCAGTTGTGTTGGGAATACAAACCTGACTGCTGTCCGTTGCTGGGGTAACGCCTGCAGCGCCTGCACAGGCTCCCTCTTGTCTGTCTGTCTTCCCTTTTGTTCTCCACTCTGCTCGCTACTGCACTTTCCCTTCCCAGCAGAAAGCATGCACTGCCGCTTCTGTTCCCTCCAGCCCTCGTCCAGAGACGCTGGCCCTCAAGGAGCAGCGCTGGGAGGGAAGATCTCTCCTCACACAGCAGCGCCTGCATGGCACCAGGGAGCCCGGAGACTGCTCCTCGCTGTCCTTCCCACTCTTGTGCCAGGCTTCTCTAAGTAGGCTGTGGACTTGCATCCTCTGAGTATTCTAGTCTGTGTCTACTGTGAGCCAGCTCGGATCATTGGGAGGAGTAAATCTGAGAGAGAGAAAAAAAAACAAAAACAAACTTCCTGCTTTATTTCGTGGGCCAGCCTCATCTGGTTAGAAAAGAAATAGTGGAGAAGATACTTTGAGCAGGCAGTACACAGGTACAAGTGACAGGCGAATGTCACTTAGAAATGTCTGTCAGTCCCTAAGTATAATTAGACCATTTGGCTTTTCAAAGTACTTTGAAGAGTTCTTTGGGGATGTGTTCTTAAGATGTCTCAGTAGGATCTGTACTTATTGAGCATTTTTGTTTTTCTTTTACAAATATGTATATCTTCAATTTGAGCATGAGTGTTTCATTGCATCATCATTCCCAAGCCCGAAGTGTCAGTGAGGCTCTGGAAGAAGTGCCCTGTCAGGGACACGGGATTTTCCTAGTTGACTTTGTTTTGCCTTTTTTACAATTCTGTGTCTACTAATTCTACTGCTAACTGTAAACACAAAATGAACACAGAAGCATTACTCATGTCTAAAGACATGTTCTAAAGTTGGTTTGTCTTATCTGACTGGCTTTCAAATGAAAATTCCTATCTTTTTCCTTCTCCCAAGAATTTGTCTGCTCCTTCTGTAACCTCCTTATCTACTAGCCTGGTCTCCTGGGGGCCTTCCTGTTTGGAGCCTATCGTGGAGTGAGAAGATGCTCTCTGGCTGCTCAGTGCAGCTGCTCTTCCTTCCCACCTCCCACGACCTGCCCTGCATGCTGGCAGTGCTTTGGATCCCTGGTCTTTCTCCAGGATGCTGGCTCTGGACACGATAATTGGTGCTTTTTTAAAAAATATGACATGAGCCACCAGGTCACAGGGGTTCAAATATATTAGTAAGCTTTGGGAACTAGCAAGTCTGGGACTTGCTTTTTTTTTTTTTTTTTTTTTTTTTTAAACTTCTGAAGTCCTTGTGAAGGGTTGGGATCTTGTTCCAGATAGCAGCAGAAAGGTCATTACAGTCTGAAAGACTGGAGAATACTAACATGCTCACTCTCTCCTGCAGGATCCTACCCAGAGAGTCTACCCAGTGACGCTTCCACAGCAGCACAGGTAGATGGGGCCGACCTGGCCTCTCCAATGTCTCCTCGAACTAGCAAAAGCCGAATGTCCATGAAGCTGCGTCGGTCCTCTGGCTCAGCCAATAAATCCTAAGGAGACAAACAGCCCAGCAGTGATCAGCAGTAGCCACCCTGGCACAAACGTAGTGTTAACTCTTTCAGGCCTCATGTTTGCCATAACATTCATGTTCCTTCCTGTACACTTATTTGAGAAAACACTGGACTTAAAGTAACTTGCAACTTACTATTTTAAATTTGGACTATTTATTTAGTTCAGGGGTTTTTTTTTCCACACTCCATGCTACTGTATTTTGAGGGGATTGAATTTTATTCCATACTCTTCACTTTCCTAGATAATCATGTCTAAGTAGTGCTGCCTTCAATCCATGATTAATGTTGAGCCAAGATATAATTGGACAGATAGTCGTGTTATTTATTGTGCCTCATTACAACTTTGTAATTCAATAAATACATAGTTTTTACAAATGTAACCATTTTTTTTTTGTAGTGCTGGGAACGGACGCCAGCATCCCAAGCATGCTAGGCAAGCACACTGCCCTTTACAGCCCAGCCCTACAAATGTAAATTAATACAAGCATTTATAAAGCTAGAGCAAAAGCTGCACATGAGTTCGTTACACAGGATGTGGACAGATTGTTTATGTTCCAAACAGAAACACTCTAATGGCCATGCAGCAGCTCCGATTCCAGCTGAGCTTTCTCTTCCCAGGTCAGTGTCTCACTTCTCGGCAGTGCAGAAGACAACACAACACATTGAATAACTAGGAAAATCACCGCTGAACTTTGATTTCTGTTGAGCTTCCAAACAACTGTGTTCTGCTTTTGTAGGTGGCATCACTGTTAAATACCACTTCTGTTTGGGGGCTGTGGTCCTTTATTATTGACCCCTTTATCCTGGTGTGTCTGTGTACTTTGTAAAGTACCAAAAAAGAAGGTGGTGGAGAAGGGTGGAAGACTTTTCTCATATAAATGTTTTGCTCAAATTATGTGTACTGTTTAAAAAGAAGGGAACATGACCTAGGAGTCTTACGTTAAAGCTAATATTGTAGTACTAAACTTGCTGCAGGTGCAGATTGGTGTGCATCCCACCTCCAGAAGTATTTCCTGTAGTAAATAAGCTGCCCCTTTTGTTTAACATGGGCATCTCCTAAGGAAATGTAGCATGATTGATACCAACTGCATGTGTAAATACATCCTCCTGACAAACCACAGAATATAAATTATGTATCATTCATGTAGTGTCTACAGATTTGTACTGGGACAAAAAGATGACATGATATTTAATAAAACAAAATAAAATATTCTTCACACTTCCTGTCCATGATTGTATTCTATTTCATGTATTTTCAGACTTAAAAGCAGCAGGGCTATGTAATTGGGAGAGGTAACATATCCCCTAGGGCAGCTTAGCTAATCATGAAAATAAACATAAACGCTGTTTTCAGAATCAGCCCAGTGTACTTTTCAAAGGTCCTCCCGCTGTCCATTTGAGCACAGAAAGTCTTCCACTTCCTAAGTCTGGACAGAAACTTGACCAAAATCAATGCATCTATCTCATGACATTTGACTTTTGAAATTTTTAGTGTTTTTTAATATACTTTCAGGAATAAAACTTTCTACCAAATTTTTCTTAGCAAATTTTTAGAGTTACTAATTTGCTTTTTTTTTAATTAATGCTCATAAATAAAACAATCAAATGAGTAAAGAGATCCTGTAGGAATGTGTTTAAAACACTTGAGTTTCCCATAGCCAACAGGAAGAATTTTTCAAAGGAAAATCAAACTTAACTCCTTACGTATTTCTATTGGATTGATAACAGGTAACAAGATGAACAGAAAATACAGACTTGAAATAGTCACCATTTATAATTTGTTATCTCCAGGTAACACTATTGAGTAGACTTAAAACAAACAAAAACAGTCCTATTCTCCCCTCCATGGAGCTGCAGTCCTCAGCTCAACTTCCAAGGAGGAATTCCCATTGCATTTCAGCACTGTTATATTCCTTTGCAAGGTATACTATCTCCTGCCTTTGTGTTCTGTCAAAATAGGTCCCTAAGATTCCAAAGTTGAATGCTGGTATTAGGAAGGTAAGAGATGTGCCTTTGAAAATACACTGTGTTCAACCACTTCTTAAGACAGAAGAAAACAGGTACAGTCTACAGAGTACATTTATTTGGCGGAAGCAGCTTACAAATCTATTGTTGGACAACACTCAGCCAGTGTCCCAGACTCTGGCTATTGAGGGAATAGATACAGAATATACACTGAGTATGATTTACAAAAAAAAAAAAAATCAAACATTGCTCCTGCAAAGAAATATAGGATATTGAGTGAATTGACATTCAGTTCCATGGTGGATTACATCCTCCTTAAGTTGAACAGTTTTTGATGTAATATGCAGCAGATTTACAGCATAATCGTTACATAATTGGAATTAAATCTTTCTAAAACATTCAAACTTTAGGAATGAGTATGGTATTTCAAAAAAAAGATTATGTAAAGAAAAAAATTAAGTAGCTCCTCCTGGATGCAGCACATAAAACAGGTAAATAATTCAGAGAGCACACCAACTCCTTCCCACTAAGCCGCACCTTCCCCACCTCCAAAACCTAATTTTAAAAAGGAACTAATACATCCAAATGAGGAAAGAAAGTTTCACGCCAGACAGCAACATCCTCTTGTACTCCTGTCTGTCTACAAGGGTAGGTCCTCCTTCCCTGCAAGTTTGGCATCAGTCACATAGCTTGATTCACAGAATATACAAGGCAAGAAATCTGACCCTCTTGAGACAGAAACGACCTAAGTGCCTGAGGTGACAAGAGAGAGAAACGTTGGTGACGACCACTTTAGGTGTACACACTGAGACTTGCACGCGTTCACTGCGACTTTCCATAGGAACTACAAACCATAGAGGATTCATTGGGGTCTCCGGCGTTTTAAGGAAAGGGATGTCCTGTTTTAGCGGGGAAATGAGGACTTCAAGCTGTCAGTTTTGACCATAGATTTTTATGCCAGATACATACCTGCTCTAGAGAGGGGGTTTTACATCTCGCTGCCTTCTCCCGGGCGGATCGTGACCGGGAGAGTTTTAAGAGGGAAGGCATGGGGAGGAAAGGAAATTGCCAGACGATGAAAGCCCCACAGGAGTTCCCATATTGTTTTCTCCAAGCCATTCTCGAAATCTCACCAGGCCTCAGTCCCCTCAGCAGCCAGGCCGCAGTGGCATCTGCAACAGCAGCACTTGCCGGCTTTCTGAGGGGTGACACTTATTGATGTGCCGGGTCAGGCCCGGGGAGCTAAAAAAAGTGGATGGGCAGTACTTGCATGAGAAAATCTGCTGAGTGCTACCGTCGGACGCCCCTCCAGGGCCCGCTTCCGAGGGAGCCCCGACCAAGGCGGGCAGTAGCAGCTCCTCGCGGACAGCGTGCCATAGCCGGTGCTTCTCTCGGATATCCGCGGACGGGAAGTGCGCCCCGCAAAGCGGGCACGCAAAGGCGAGTGGGGCTGTGCGCTCCGAGCTGAAGCCCGGGGCTGGTGCACGGGCCGGGCCCGCCTCGTGGGTGCCCAGGTGCTTGCGCAGATAGGCTTGGCGACGGAACTTTTTGTGGCAATACGGGCACACGAAGACCTCGGGTGTCGCCCCCACGCTGGCACCGCCTGGCCCGGGACCGCGACGCCCGAGCATCACCTCGGGGTAGGGGGCCTGCGGCCGTGCTGCCTCTGGGTGCACCAGCGCCTGCAGGCCTGCGAGAGTGGCGCTGTCCCGGTGCTGACCGGCCCCGGAGCTGTCCCGGGCCTGCGGGTGCTGATCGTCGGTCCGCGGCATGCGGCCGTTCTCCTTGCCCGCCGCCAGGGAAGGGTCCGGAGGGGTCAACGGCGCGGAGGGAGGTTTACTCGCGGCGCAGGAGGGCGCGGGACGTGGCTTGTGCCAGCGGCGATGGGAGGCGAGGTTCGCGGGGCAGCTGAAGACCTTGTCGCACTCGGGGCAGCGGTACTCGACGCGCACGATGCGGGAGCAGCGGTGCTGAGCCAGCGCGAAGGGGTCCGCGTACTGCTGCTTGCACAGCTGGCAGATGAACTCCCCCAGCGGCGTGCGGACGCCGCCCAGAGCCCGCGCCGGCGCCCCGGGCTCCTCCTCCTTGATCTTCAGACCGAGCACCGGGGACGTGGTCACCTCGTCTGCGAAGCTCAGCCTCCTCACCGCCTTAGGCTTCCTGACGGCCGCGGGCGCCGCCGACACGCAGCCCAGGGCGCCCTTGCCGCGGCGCTGGAGCCCCTGCGGGGCGGGCGTGGGCGCGGGGACGGAGACGGGGACGGCGACCCGAGGCGGCACCAACTGCTCCCCCGAGGTCGCGGCCGCGGGCGCCGCGGAGCAGAAGGCGGTGGCGCTGGGGAAGGACTCGGCGGAGACGGGCGAGCGCAGGCAGCGCTCCAGGAACGCGCGGCGCAGCTCGGGGCCCGCCGGCCTCGCGGGGCTGGGTCCCGGGCCGTCTCCGCCACCCGCGCCCCACTCGGCGCCGTCCCGCGCGGGCGCGAGGCAAGGGGACCCCGACAGTCCCCGGCCGGGCTCGTCGGGCGAGGGCGGTGCAGCAGCGCGGGGCCCCGGCGGCGGGAAAAGCGGTTCGGCCGGGCGCGAGCGGTAGGAGCTGCCCGAGCGCTTGGTTCGCTTCACCAGGAAGCCCCTCGGCATGGTGGGTCGGGTGCGCGGGCGAGCCCCGGAGCTAGGCGGGCTGGGCCGGGCCGGGCATGCGGCTACCGGCTTTATAGCTGAGACGCCGGGCCGGGCCGGGCTGGGCCCCTCGAGCTGCGCCGGCCAATCAGGAGTGGGAGCGGGTCCCGGGGCGGGGCCTTCGCCCACCGGGGCACCGGGACCGAGACGCGGGAAGACGAGCGGGCGCGAGGGGCTCGGAGCGCCCTGTCCAGCCTGCAGGGACCGCGCGCTGGAGAACCGGGCGCCACCAGCCCGCCAGGCGCGGGGAGCCGACCGAGCCCGCGCCCCCGGGGCGTCGGGCTGAAAGGCTCGGCCGCCGCGGGGAGGACCGTGGAGGGCGGGAGTCGGTGCGGGAACGGGTTAACCGTCCTCGGTCAGGACTGAGCTGATGAGAAGCAGCAGCGAGCGAACTGCGGGGCAGCGAAATCCACCGCCCTGTGCCTACACTTGACGGCGGGAGCACGTCTGCCATCCAGTATCGATCCGGACTGCGCGCGTCTGTGATACTATGAGAATTCATCTGGGGAGAAGGGCTCTCGGCGCCGCAGAGCGTGCGTGCTGGCAAACCTCTGGAGCTCAGGACGCTGCACGGTTCGGGCACCGAGCTCTTGGCTGATAAGTGCCTCCTCCCCTGGGGGAAGAGGAGTGGGGAGGGGAAGGGATCTAATTTTCGGCTGTCCTCACATAAAGTGGTTTCTCTGTTCACACTTTCCACTTAAGCTACCCAGAGACATGACTTAATGCCTAACTGGCCTGTTTAGCATGGAGGAGATTGAGTGAGAAATGCTGGTAGAATCGGCATCGCATCTGCTTCCCTGGACATGACAAGAGACGACTGCAAAAGATGTTCTGGTAGACCAAACTCAACAGATTGTCGTCTGGCCCCCTGCCACCAGCCTGGCACTTGGTTGTTGTTGTTAAGAACCGGAAGAGATTTGAAAGTTTGTAATACTAACTGAAATAATTAGCCAGTATTCGGCAGGGGTACGGTGCCAGCCTTTATAACAAAAACCTGTGCAATGTGAGAACAGGAAGGAGAAAGAACTGTGCTCAATGCTCCTCACTCAACAAAACTGGCGGGAGAATCGGGCACGGTTATAGTGGAATTCCGGCTAAGAGTCCCGTCAGTGAAATAATTTTACATGGAGGACACTGCTTAAAAAAAGACACACACACACACACACACACACACACACACACACACACACACACACACACATACACACACACCAGCAAGATGTCTACTCTACTCAATAGGTAGATTAAGCCAGAAAGATAGTAGATGACTAGCAAGAGTTACACAATACAAATTCAAGCCAAAGCCTTGCAGATTCCAATACCTAGAGTCTTTCTATTGCACCTCTAACTTCAAACTACTTCTTTAACTGCCTCTCACACTGAGCAATAAGTCTTATAGTGTATACACACACACACACACACACACACACACACACACACACACACGTTTCACAAAATAATACTTAACAATATACTAGATTCTCGGGTTTTCTGATCAGTCCCATTGTATTTTAAGGACTGGATTAAGAACAGGAGTTAGGGTATGCTTCCCATTAAAGAGCATGGAGTCATGTACAGTAAGTGTGATATTTTGCAATCAAAATTCATATCCTGAATGATTAAAATGCTAGGATCCTAAGCAGGTTGATAAACTTGGTTTCCAAGTTGACCATTTCTGACATGTCAGTTACGTAAGACACAACTTCCAACTCAAATTTCTCTCAGTCCTTCCTTTTATTCTTCCTTCTCATGACCCAGAAATATTTGTGATGTGGAAAGACAGGTGTAAGGGTTCTAATACTTTAAGATAGACCCTTGCCAGGAAGGCTTTTTCCCTGACCCAAACAGCATCGTTACATGTTATCCAAAATCAGCAGTCTCCCCATCACCACCCCCTCAATAACAACCATCTGGGAAATGATACAACAGAGTGCACCAGGATGCTTAAAAAAAAAAATCCTTAATCTGCCACTTTCTTGGAAATATTTGTAAAGAAATGTTTACCACCTAGTGTTGGTGATGGTAGGTAATCTGAAATTACCTCAAGGAAATCCTTGTGAAGCTGAATGTGATGAGTTAGCCATAAGCATCAGATAAAAGTACATCATGACATTAAGGGTAAGAGCAGGACATGAAGGTGCTCATGTACTACAGAGCTCAGTTGTGGAAGAATAAAATGCTTACACTGGGAGGGAAGGGTGCCAAAATATTGTTGCAGTGTTCATCTATTTAGTAAGACTTTTAAGAGTTTTTGGATCTTTTAAGCGCCCTGCAAAAAGTATACATGACTGGTGATCAGAAGAAAAAAAAAAAAGAATATATCACAAAAAAGGCTAGGGTTAAATGTTGCAGCTTTCCCCAGGATGCCCCAAACATCAAATGGAGACTCGTATAGTTACCCAGCATTCTCTGTGTCCCTGACACAGAGGTGACAACCCCTGCCATGTAGACCTTCCACATGGACAGCACTCCTAAAAGTTGAAAAATAAAAAGACTTGAAAAGTTTCTCCGCTTGGGAGAAACCTGGAGGATTCTTCTAAACACCAGCAATCCTTTCTGTTTTCTCACTGAAACATTAAGATATAGAGGGTGGATCCCAGAAAGTGTGTGAAATCTTTGTGGTATCCACCTCCTTTCTCTTAATACTGCCAACGTGTGTTCCTCCTTTTAAACACACAGGACCTTCCTGTGCTCCGTTACACTTCGACCAAAACTCACATATGCTGAATCATCTCTCAAGATTTAGTTCTCTAGTGGTGGAATAAATGTTATTTAAATTCAGAAATTCTGAAGGAAGAAAGGGGAAATGACGGTAGAACGGTAGAAAGGAGAATCCTGGGGAGAAAGGGGGATAGGAGAGGGCATGAACCTAACGTAATCCACACATGCTGTACTGCTTAGTTTTCATCAGTCTGGCATGAGCCAGAGTCACCTGGGAAAGAGGGAACCTCATTTTCGGAGTTTCCCACATCGTATGAGCCTCTGGACATATCTATGGGTCTTTTGTTTGTTTTTTTGTTTGCTTGTTTTTGTTGTTTTGTTTTGTTTTGTTTTTTGAGACAGGGTTTATCTGTGGAGCTTTGGTGCCTGTCCTGGATCTCGCTCTGTAGACCAGGCTGGCCTCGAACTCACAGAGATCCCCGCCTGGCTCTGCTTCTCGAATGCTGGGATTAAAGGCATGCACTGCCGCCGCCGCCACCACCACCCAGCCAATGGGTCATTTCTTGATTAATAATGGATTTAAGAGGGCCCAGGATCCCCTCCCTAGGAAGGTGGGCCTGAGATGTGTACGGAAAGCACATTGAGCATGCCAAGGGAGCAAGCCAGTAAGCAGCATTCTTCTGTGTCCTCTGCTTCAGTCTGCCTCCAGGTCTCCGCTTCCTTTCATGACGGACTGTAAGCTGGAAGATGAAAGAAACCCTTTCTCTCTAAGTTTCTTTTGGCCATGGTATTTATCAAATCAGTAGAAAGCAAATTAGGACACACTATATACGTGCATGGAAATGCCACCCATGAAACCCACTTTTTGTACAAACAATATAACATCATCACAGCAAAATAACTCAAAAATTGGGAAAACATTTTGGAAGAAAGAAGACCCCTCTTGCCCTGAGATCATGGTGTCTATGAGACAGGCTCAGTGGCCGGTCCATTTTAATCCCTTGCCTGTCTGGGACTTGCTGAGGAACAGGTTTATTTCTTCTGTTTCCTACCCGTGACTTCTGCTTACAGATGTTCCTGTAAAAACTAACATCATTTGTCACTATTAGAGGCCATGGATCACAAGGACTTGAAAGTCAACCATAGCTCCAGAATCTAATAGTGAACTACCGATATTTTCCCCGAAACTTAATCCTGTCTAGGTGTCTCATTCCTATACCAAACTCCAGAATCTTTTGGCTCAAGCTGCCCCATACTCATCCCATTAGCAATTCTTGCCATTTCCACCTTCAGACCATTTCCCGACTCTGGCTCCTTCTCTCCTTCTCGGCTTTCCCATTGGTACATTCTGCCTGCTGCCTCCACCACCCTCTCTCCTGTGCTCTTCAGAGCAGAAGGAACCTCACTATTTTGCTCCTTTGCTTGGAAATGTCAGGTGACTTCCCACCACATTTAAAGTCCAAAGACATCAACTCGCCTACAAATGTGTCTGGCGTGCTCATAACCGGGCCCCTGGTTGGTTGGTTGGTTGGATGGTTTTCCTCAATGCTGGAGACTTAACCCAGGGACTATCACATGCAGGTGGTTCACCATTGAACCATGTCCTCAAGCCCCTACCCTCGCTATTTTAAATCACGTTTCCTACCCCGCTGCTCCTCACTCCATCTATTCCATCCACACTGGTCTTCTTAATTTCCTCAGATGTGACAAGCACTCTCCTACCTTAACTAAGCCTGTTTTCTTCTGCTGGTGCAGTGGTTCTCAACCTTCCCGATGCTGCCACCCTTTAATACAGTCCCTCATGTTGTGGTGACCCCCCAACCATAAAGCTATTTTCATGGCTACTTCATAACTGTGGTGTTGCTACTGTTATGGAGCGTAATGTAAATAACTGTTTTCCAATGGTCTTAGGTGACCCCTGTGAAAGGGTCATTCGATCCCCAGAGGGGTCATGGCCCACAGGGTGGTTCTAGGTAGCCGTCATGCTCCTGGGATTCAGTCTCTGCTTCCAGAGAGCTGGAATTACAGGCAGGCTCCATGTCCACCCAGCTTTTATGTGGGTGCTGGGGGTCCTCCCTGCCAGCTCAGCTTTTATGTGGGTCCTGGGGATCCCACCTGATCACCCAGCTTTTATGTGGGTCCTGGGGATCCTCCCTGCCAGCTCAGCTTTTATGTGGGTCCTGGGGATCCCACCTGATCACCCAGCTTTTATGTGGGTGCTGGGGGTCCCAACCCTGCTCCTCATGCTTCTGGAGTAAGTGCTTTATCCACGGAGCCATCTCCCACACCCCCAGGAAACTATTTTTTTTTTATTTCTTATACAAAGAAATGGGTTTGATGGGGCCATTTTCATGCATACACCTCATTTTTATCCCCTCACACCCCCTCCATCCCCCCAAATCCTCCTGCTGTCCCCTTCCATTACACCTCAAATCTTCATTTTGGAAAGGTAAGTTTAAGGACTGTCTTGGAGCAAAGCCGTGGGGCTGAGGAGATGATGTGGAGAAATTGAGAGGAAAATGAACTGTGAGGCAAGGAGGCCAAGCCAGAAAATACTATAGGACATGATAAAAGATAATGTGGGCCTAATCATTACAATGCTGAATATATTTAAATAACTGATTGAAAACTGTGTAATTACACTTATCTGAGTGTTCTTCCCGTGTTAAGCTGTAAAGTAGATGCACATTTGAAAAACTTGAGAGTGGAGAGAATGTACCACTTGACCTTCACTTGGCTGTGAAAGACTGGCTGCCTTTTGAAACTGGGATTCATTTCAAGAACTATAAGTAATGAGAAAATAGCCAGCTTGAACTCACAGGAAAGGTTTCCAGTGCTGTAAGATGTCACACAGGAGAGGCATTTTAGTCTCCAGTGTGCAGGGTGCGTGCTGGGTCATTTCAGCCAGCCTCACCCTCCGGAACAGTCTTCCCCTACCAAGACAGCTCACACGCTGATTGTGCCCAGTGTGTAGCACTCCCACATCACAGGTACTTAAAGCCTTTGTCAGTGTGTACAAGACAGCTCCCAGATACCATTACAGATTCTCCTGTAAGCACACTTCTTCCCTCCTTCCTTCCAGTCTCAAGAGAATAAGTACTTTCCAAAATGGATTCACTGCACAGGAAAAAAACAAAAAAACAAAAAACAAAAAAAACTCAGGTTTGAATCCTAGCACTGCCATTTACTGGAAAATTTAAAATTTAAAATGTTTTTCCTTGGCTCCCAATTAGGCATTGCAATATGTAGAATAGAATTACACGAGATAAACTAGAATCCTCCACAATGTTGGCTCATGGTCTCGTGTGTCTTGGGAATCCAAGTCTCCATAGTTGGTGGTGTAAACTCACAAGGGCAGAGACAATCCAGTCCCCTCTTGTCTTACAAATAATGTATGTATGCTTGTTCCGAACAAGCATCCTGAGCACCTTGGACCCTTGATGAAAGCATCACCTGGCTGGGAGAGTAAGGCCTTGTCAGTCTTTATTTGCATGTGTATACTAAGATCCAGTTCATACGCTTAAAGAGAATATGCGTTTTGCAACTGAACATGCCAAGACTAGGGAAGTGTATCTAGCTGCCTGCCCCACATGGCAAGTTACAGATTTTTCTTTGTGGTCTCTCAACTTCTGCTGCATACAGTCTCGAGACTCACAGTCTCAAGATTCGTATTCATTAAAGCCACATCTGTTTAGCTGACTGAATCGTTCACCACCATCAACTCTCGTTGTCTTCAGGAAGGTTTTCTGCCGTCAAGTGCGTTGGCTGGTTGGTTCATTTGGGAGACACAACAGCTTTCTTTTGGTTGTTGTCTCCAAGGTATACGTCTTCATTTTCAACCTTTCTTTGCCATTATGTCTTCAATGACTCCTACTAATTACAGTCCCTATGTTTTTTGTTTGTTTTTGTTTTTAGCCAGTGATGGTTTTAACGTCACTGAACTTTCGGCCCCTTCCCTGTGCCTAATGGCTATCCTATTTGGAATGAAATCTGCCCTCTCTCCAAAGGCTTTGCCCAGTTACATTTCTTTTTCTCCTCTCTTTTCTTGCTTGTTAGATTAGTGTCCGGTTCTTATACATACAATGCCTCTTAAAAGTTTTAAACCTTCACATACATTCCTTTCTGGTTTTAAAAACTACATAACGCTTTAATCAAGCAGAATCCTTTATAATAAAAGGACCTTAGCCCACCTGAACGCCACCTTTCCTGACTCACGCTACACTCATGCTGTGTGGTTTTGACACTCTATGTTCAAAGTCCACAACATGGGCCGCGCTCCATTCCCAGCACCACATTGGGGGTTCACAGCTTCCTAGAACCAGCTCCAGGAGAGCCGGTAACCTCTGGCTCTCTGTGGGCACACAGACACATTAAAAAAATGAATCTTAATATAAGAAATGCAAGGTCCCTCTCAGCTTGTATATCAGCCTCGGACTATAGGAGATCCTGTCTCCAAAACAAAACAGACTTAATTTATTGGTCTATATTTACATGTGTGTACATACATAGATTGAGCAGTGGCAAAATAGATTAGCTGCAGTATATCTGAAGTGTTTTCATTTTTAACAGTCAGCCATTATATTTACATCGATTTGTTTTGTGTACGTCTGGTGGTCAAGACAATTGATGGGAGTCAGTTCTCTCTCCACCATGTAGAGCCCTGGGATCCAGCAGGACAGCTGTGTCAACTCACTGACCCTGAAATGCCCTGTTTTATCTATTACAGAAACTTAGCTTGAGATTCATTGTATTTTTAATTGTAGATATGTGTGTATGTCTCGGGTGGGAGGCATGCACATGTGAGTGCAGGTGCCCATGGAAGCCAGAACAGGAAGCTGGGTGCTGGAAATAAAAATGCGACCCCCTGCAAGGGCAGTGTGTGCTCTTAGCCACTGAGCGTCCTTCTGGGGTTTTCCGTTAGCACAACCATAACTGCATGGCACTGTTTAGTGCCCATTTGTACCAGAGGAAAGGCAAGTGTGAGTAGCTGCTGCTCTTCTGAAAGTAATGTGCCTTTACCCCCTGGCTGTTTTTAATATTGGGTTGAGAGGGAAATCAGGGCTCTTCTGTGACCTTTCAAATTCTTAAAATGTTTAAAACTTCCAGCTGTCAGTTATAAACACAAGAAAATGAAAGCTTATACACTGAGAACCCGAGAGTTTTATTTCACTGTCAAAAGCAAGGCAGTCCGAGGGGCCGAGTCGATAGATGGTTCCATGGTGTAAGCGTCATCTAGAGTCCAGATCCCGGAACCGACCTAATGCCTGCCAGCGGTCCTGGCCTGCCCGTGATTCCAGCCCATACTCCACAGAGCAAGCTGGCTGGCCCGACCAGACATCCCCGCAAGTTCCGGGTTTGCTGGGGAGAACGGAACACAATGAGTGATCCAGCGCGATTACCGCAGCGACCTCAGGCCCCACAAGCACGTGCACCCACACACATGGGTGCCCACACACAGACAAACACGACACACACTTGCAAACCACGTGTATTTGCACACACATGAACGTGAAAACAGTAGTAGTGCGAACAGCACTTTTCCCTTTAAGTAGTGTTTGCCGCTACACGTCTTTCCTGCGTCAGGGTGACTGGTCCCACCCCTCTTAAATTTAGATCGGCGTCTACTGTTCGACGGTTCATTTTTCCCCCCCACTGTTGTAAAACATTCCTGTATTCACGATGTATCCTTTCATGTGGAGTTTTTCTCTCTGTGGGGACATATTCGTGCTTCTTGTCGCAGCTTCGTTCCTGGGTGGTGGTGGTGGTGCTAACTTGCCTGCACCAAGCTTCTCTGAAGCGTTTCTCGGAGCAGCAGCGGTACCCGCGCCCCCGCCCGACCCCGGCAGTCTTCTGCGGTCACGGTCACGGTCACGGTCACGTGTGTGTTCCACTCAGAGACTGTGGCAGCGCTGCCCTGTTCCCTGCTCCATCGTGCCTTCATCTCTGCCGGCCACTTCCTGCTCTTCAATTCTGTCTGCTTCTGTAAAACGTCGCGTGGGTGACATGGAAGGATCACAATGATAAGCCTCGGTGTGAGCGTATAACAGATGCATGGGGACCGATGATCAAGCCGGCCAGCCACAGGTCCTGGGGCACACCAGTCCTGTGCACGAGGTGCAATGGCTGTGCGTGTCTGTGCACCGGCGAACTCTCATGGCATGCGGTTGACATGCGGCTGACACAGTGTGGTAACTGAGAACTGAATTATGCTGCTGTAAGATCTCCTATTGAACCAAATAATTGGTTTGAAATTTGATTCTTTAGAAATCATGCACAAAAAAAAAAAATCCACTTGGTTCATTGACAGACAGGCTTAAATCTGATAAGAAATAATCCATCTAGATTTACAACAGATAATGAACCTTACATCACCAAAAAAAAAAAAAAAAAATCACCATCTCTGCATGTTGAGGCCGTTCCTAAATCTTTATTATTTGACAACATCAACTTTAAAATGCATCCTAGAGTGATAGTTTTAGCCATCACGACAAGTTCCCTAAGGACCTCATAGTTTAAAGCCAGGCATGGTAACACAAATCTGTCACCCTGGCACTTAGGAGGTGGAGACATGGGTTCAGGGTCATCCCCGGCTACATGTCAGGTTTGCAGCCAGCTTGGGATACACAAGGTCCTGTCTCATAACAAACAAACAAACAAACAAGATCCCCACAGTTTGATACTACGAATTACCCAGCGCGTTTTCATTAATTGTTGGTGCACACGTAATTTCGATTTGCTCACCCAGCCACTTGCAGTCACAGTGGAGTTGAGGAGTCCAGCGTCCGGTAGAAACATAACAAATAGCACAGGCTGTCTTCAAGACCGCCACAGAGGTCCATTCGATGGCAAGCCAAGAGGTGCTGGCTACCCCAGGTCTTGCTGTCGGCTGGTGTGATCTGTCTGTCTGTCTGTCTGTCTATCTGAACCAGCAATTGCATTTTTTTTTTGCAAGCCTTCCTGTTCTCCCTAGGGTTTACCAAAGCTGGTCTTTCATGTACTTTGTATTTTTTGTTTTATGATTACAGTTGTGTGTGTGTGTGTGTGTGTGTGTGTGTGTGTGCACACTCACACACTATCATTCAAGCCACACTGCACATGAGGAGGTCAGAGGACAACTTGGGGGAGCCAGTTCTCGCCTTTTATCGTGTAGGTTCTGGGGGTGGAACTCAGGTCTTCAGGCTTGACAGTAGGTACCTTTGCCCACTGAGTCTCTGCACTGGCCCTGGTCTTTTACGTTGGTAAACAAACTCAAGCTGGCGCTGTAGCTTGGTAGAGTACTTACCTTGGAGGCATGATCCCTTAGGTCCAATCCTCAGGACTGCCTAAAAATAAAAATGTAAGCATATTCTTCATTACTATTTTATCACCTTTTAAATTTTTTAATTTAATTATTTCTTTCTTTACGTGTGTGTGTGTGTGTGTGTGTGTGTGTGTGTGTTGTGGTGTGTGTGCCTGGGGGGGTTGGGCACACAGCACTGCATATATATGGAAGTCAGAGGGCAACATTATAGAATCCATTCACTCCTTCCATCTTTACATGGGTTCCAGGAATCAAATTTGTGATCAGGTTTGAATGGCGAGTCCCTTCAGCAGCCGGGCATCTACTTCCTATTTTATTACCTATGGTCTGAAGCTGTGAAACCCAATATCTGAAGTCCTCATGGCTCTGGGTCTTTGTTTATTTGATGGAGTTGGTTTCTCAGTCTATGTGATCAAGCTTGCAGGGGAAGGGTTGTTTGGACAGTGATTTCAGGCCCAGGATGAAGGTATCACACTTCAGAGAGGATCTATAAATTTGCTTCTGCTGGACACGGCAAGCCAGAATGCTTTAACCTGAGTTCCAGGCTTGAGACTCAGTGAAAGGCAATTTGAATAAACCCATAAATACTGAAAGGCTTGGGTCCCAGTGTCTTGTGGGGGAAGATCTGTCAGACCTCCTCCTTTAACTAGGTCCTGGTTTCTGTCTCTCTTGTCCTGAACCTCTGTCAAGACAGATCTGATTATCATGGGCGGGGAAATTCCGTCAGGGAAGAGCAGCATGCATTCTGTGTTTACCGGCCATCATTTCTTCACTGTGGCCTAGTAACACTGTCCTTTCAGATCTCTTGTGCTTTAAGAATGTTACAAGGGGCCGGGCGGTGGTGGCGCATGCCTTTAATCCCAGCACTCGGGAGGCAGAGCCAGGCGGATCTCTGTGAGTTCAAGGTCAGCCTGGGCTACCAAGTGAGTTCCAGGAAAGGCGCAAAGCTACACAGAGAAACCCTGTCTTGAAAAACAAAACAAACAAACAAACAAACAAAAAAAAGAATGTTACAAGGGGGGCTGAAGAGATGACTCAGAGGTTAAGAGCTCTGGCTTCTCTTCCAAAGGACCTGAATTCAATTCCCAGCAACCACATGGCAGCTCACAACTGTTTGTAACTCCAGCTCTAAGGGATCCAGCATCCTCACTCAGACATGAATGCAGACAAAACACCAATGCACATAAAATAAAATCTTTAAAAAAAAAAAAAAAAGAATGTTGTAGGGGCTGGAAAGATGGCTCAGCGGCTAAGAGAACTTGCTACTTGTCCAAAGGACTCTAGTTCAGATCCCAGGACCCATGTCAGGAAGCTCACAGACACCTCTAACTCCAGCTGCAGAGGCTCCTGTACCCTCTTCTGACCTCAGCAGACATCTCATCTGCACATATGTGGCATACATACTCATAGACACACACATACACATAAATAAAAATACAGAGTTTTTTCAAACTTTTTATTGAAAAAAATTTTCATGCAATTTATTTGGAACATGTTTTCCCCACTCCCAGTTCCTCTCAGATCCTCCCATCTCCCTACCCACACAACTTTATGTTCCCTCTCTCTCTCTCTCAAATAAAAAACAAAACAATAACAACAATAACACAACAAGAAACACACCAGGAAAAAAACAGAAAAATGAAAATCAAAGTAAACATGCAAAAGGTCAATGACAAAAAAAATGCCCAAACAAAGCAAAACAAGACAAAAAGTCTACAAAAATACCACTGAGTTCCTTTTGTATCGACCAACTCCTCCTGGGCTGAGGGGTGGTTAATATACCCAGTGAGACCTGATTTCTTTCTATTTGTCTTTATATGTAGGAAAACTATTGATTTTTGTGTGTTCATTTTGTATCCTGTTACTTTGCTGAAAGTGTTTATCAGCTGCAGAAGTTTCCTGGGAGTTTTTAGGGTCTTTTCTGTATAAAATCTGATATGTGTAAAGATACTTTGACTTCTTTCTTTCCATGTATGTCCCCTTGGTCTCCTTCAGTTGTCTGATTGCTCTAGCTAAGACTTCAGGTACCATAGTGAATAGACAGGCAGAGAGTGGACACTCTGGTCTGGTTCCTGAATTTAGTGGAAATGCTTTGAGTTTCTTTCTGTCTGATGTTGGCTGTGGGTTTGATACAAATTGTCTTTAATATATTGAAGTATGTCCCTTGTGTCTCTAGTCTCTCGAGGACTTTATCTTGAAGGGGTGTTGGGTTGTGTCAAAGGTTTCTGCATCTTAAGATGATCATGTGGTTTTGTCTTTCAGTCTCTTTATGTGGTGGGCTATATTTATTGATTTTGTATGTTAAACCACCTCTGCATCTCTGGCATGAAGTCTACTTGATCTTGGTGGATGATTTTTTTGTATGTTCTAGCCCGCAGCCAAGTGATGCTGATCTGAGTGGTCTCAACAAGGATATGATGGCATCCAAACACGGACTGCTACTGAGGACCATGTCTGGGTCCATGTTGATGTCCATGGCCCATGTCACCACCAAAGGCCACATGGATGCCTGGTCTACCACCTGAGGCCATGTTGGGGACCAGGAACATGCCACAGCTGGAAGCCATGCTGATCTGAGGGGCCAGGGTGTTGATCGGGCCAAGCTGCTGCCGGAGTGTGTGTGGGGGGAGCATGTTTGAGTCTGTGACCCTACAGAAGCCAGGGTCTGTGTCAATGTCAGTGGCTCCTGTTACCACCGAAGTATGGAGATGCCCCGGGTATGGGCCAACACCATGTTGGTGTCTGAGGGTCATACTACCATAGGGCCATACAGATTGGGGTGGACTGCACTGCCACCTAGGGCCATGGTGGCATCTGGGCACAAGCTGCAGCCGAGGGCCATATCTGAGTGCATGGTCCTACTGCACCCAGGGTCTGTGTTGATATCCATGGTTCCTGATACCATTGAAGGCCCGGCAGATGCACGAGGTCTGGGCTGCCACCTGGAGCCATATTGTTGTCCAGGGCCACCTTGCAGCCGGGGCAATACTGATCTGAGTGGCCTGCATAGCCACCCCGGGCCATGGTGACATCAGGCTGGGATGCTGCAGAGGACCATGGTTCTACAGCAGCTAGGGTCTATGTTGATGTCCATGGTCCTTGTTGCCACCAAAGGCGACAAGGATGCCCAACTTCAGGACCACTACCTGTGGCCTTGTTGGAGCCCAGGGACCATGCTGCAGACCAAGCAGATCAGGGTGGCCTGTGCTGCCACTTGGGGCCATGGTGACATCTGGCCCAAGCTGTTGCTGCCGGCCATGTCTGGGTCCATGGCCTTGTCGGAGCTGAGGTCTGTGTTGATGTCTGTTGCCCGTTACCAGAGGGGCCCATGTGAACCATGTGTCGAACCATGTTGAAGTACGTGGACCTCACTGAGCTGGCCCAGCCCCTCACTGACCGAAGGAGAACCCCTCAGGCCCCTCACTGCCCGGGGATAACGGACTCCCATGACCACGGCCCGGGAAATCTGGCCACACCCCCAATTGGCGAGTTGGTCCTCACACTTGAGAAAGCTGGGCCCACGCCTCACCATGGGCGTGGGGGAGCTGGCTCTGTAGCTCGCCCGAGGGGAGTGGTCCCAGCCGCCCAACTGACCAACTCTGCTGCCACCCAGGCACAGACCCAGGTCGTTGAGTTGGCCCACCCCAACATCTACCCCATCTACGACCTGCGGGAGTGTGTGGAGGGACTGGTCCTGCCGAACCGTAGCCGCAGGATCTCCATGACTCGGGGCAACAGCAGACTGTGCAAGAAGAGTTTCGTGAGGGTCCAGTATTGATGGTGTACCAGAGGCCAGACGCCTTGCACCTGACCAACAACACCTTACACAATGAACATTTGCAGGGAAAGCTGTTTGGACAAAGGAGTGGACTGCATGATACACAGCAGCTCCCAGTGCCGCTAAGACAATATGAGGCGATGGAGAGGCGGGAAGACCAAGCAGGGGAGTGTTTTGTTTTGTTTTGGTTGGTTTGTTTTTTTTTTTTTTTTTTAATGGTTTTGTTTGTTTTTTAATTGATATTGATATTATTATTTGTATTTTTTATCTTATTTTTTTAAATCTTATTTTTATTATTTCTTTTTTAGTTTTCCATGGGGGGGCCACTACAAGGGTGAGGGGCAGATATGGAGGGACTGGGAGATGAGTGGAGCTGGAGTGCATGACATGAAATTCCCAAAGACTCAATTAAAAAAATATGTTAATGAAAATATTTTGCATCTATGATCATAAGGGATATTGGCCTATAATTTCCTTTTTCGCTGGGTCTCTGTGTGGTTTTGGAATTAGGGTAATGGTGGTTTTATAAAAAGAATTAGGAAAGATTCCTTGTGTGTTCTTGGGTGTGGCTGACCTCTTCAGACTGACATAGTGACTTCTGTATTGCTGGGTTTTTAGATAGCTATTGCTTACATTTGGTTTTATTGTGGAATGTCTTTTTCTTCTTCCACTGTGATTGAAAGTGTTGCTGTGTAGTAGTCTGGCATCTGCGGTCTCTCGGAGTCTGTAGAACATCTGTCTGGGTCCTTCTGTGTTTCAGATTCTCCATTGAGAAGTTAGGCGTTATTCTAATGGGTCTGCTCTTATACATCACTTGGGCTTTTTCCTTTGTAGCTTTCAATATCTTTGTTTTGCGCTTTTAGTGTTTTGATTACTGTTTATCAGTGGGAGTTTCTTTTCTAGTCCCACCAGGTGTTTTCTATGTTTCTTGTGTCTTGAGAAGTGTCTCCTTTATGGACTGGGGGGATTTTCTTCTATGACTTTGTGACAAACATTTTCTGGGCCTCTCTCCCATGGCTCTTCTCCTGCCTCTCTCCCTGTGAATCACAGACTTGGTCCTCTCATAGTGTCTGGGACTCTTCCTGGAGGTTTTGTGCTTGGAATTTTTTAACTTAACACTTTCTTGGACGGAGGTATGCATTTCTTCTATGTTGTCCTCAACGCCTGGGATTCTCTCTTACATGACTTACCCTGTGTTGGTGAGACTTACCTCTGGGATTTTTGTTTGACATCCTAAATTTTTCCTTCGCAGTTTTATTTCAGTATGAGTTTTTCTGGGTTTTGGTTTGCTTTTGTTTTATTTCGGGGGGGGGGGTGTTGTTTTGTTTTGTTTTGTTTTGTTTTCCAAGAGAGGGTTTCTCTGTGTAGCCCTGGCTTTCCTGGCACTCTCTCTGTAGACCAGGCGGGCCTTGAACTCACAGAGATCCACCTGCCTCGGCCTCCTGAGTGCTGGCGTTAAAGGCATGCACCACCACCGCCCGGCCAGTATGGGTTTTTTTCAGTGAGTTTATTTCTTTGTTAAATCCTACTTTCACGTCTTGAACTGTTTTCATTATTTCATTCAACTATGTGTGTATGTGTCTATTTTCAGATTTTCACACATAAATAAGGGATTTATTCATGTTCTCTTTCAGATCCTTGAACATATCTGTAATTGACACTTTGAAGTCCTTGTCTCATGCTTCAGCTATATTGCGTTTCTCAGGGCCTGCGGCAGTAGGGCTTCTGGAGGAGGCTTTTTGTCTTGGCTGCTCGTGTTTACGTTTTTTGCTCTGGGATCTAGGCATCTGGAGTTATGGCGTGTGGGGTGTTTCTTAGTGTCAATAGTTGGTTTTGTCTTTGCTGGATGGGTGTTCCTTTTTTTTTTTTTTTTTTTTTTTTTTTTTGTCACTGCTGACCTCTCTGGATCCTAAGCAAATGAGGTGGCTGTGGGGTCCCTGGCTGAGCCTGCTTCGGTGGGTCAGCAGGTGACGGAAAGGAATGGAGAGCCGTCAGGTGGGAAGGCTGAGAGGGGCCACCAAGAAAAGCTGGGGCCACCAAGATCCTCACCAGAGCAAGAGTCCCCAGGGAGCAGGGTTGGAGATGGGGGGAGGGGCTCCGGCAATCCGGCTGCCACCGGACTGAGAGTAAGTCGGGAGAGATCATAGTGGAGGAGAGGAAAAGACAGCGGCAATTGGCTCCCTGAGTCCCAGCCCAGGGTGGTCACTGGGGGGAGGGAGAGGGGGTGTCTCTGGTAGAAAGTGTTTCTGAGGACCTGTGGCTGACACACAGGAATGGAGACAGGCTAGAGAGAAGGCCCAGAGGGTTGGCACGGAGGAGCTAAGCCGGGTCTGCACCAAGAGCTAAAGGAGATAAAAAAAATTAAAATTAAAAAAATAAAAATAAAAATCCAGGGTCAGCAATATGGTTTCATGGGTCAAAGTGCTCACCACCAGGCCTGACAGCCTGGTGACAAGTTCAATCCCTGGGAGCCATGTGGAAGAAGAGAGATGACTCTTGACCTCTGACCTCTGCACTCACACTATGGCACTATGGCACTACTCCAATGCACGCGCGCGCGCGCACACACAGAGGGGGGATAATAATAAATAATAATAGTAATAATAACATTTTAAAGAATGCTTTGAAGTCCAGCTTTTTTTCTTTTCTGTGTTTATCAGTGTTTTGTCTGCATGTATGGAAGGCAGATGTGTGTATGTCGTCCCCAGAAGAACAAAAGAGAGTCGGGTCTGGAGTTGGAGATGGTTGTGAAACGTGGGAGCTGGGAACCAAACTCAGGTCCTCCACAAGAGCAACAAGAAACCCCTGAGACAGCTCTTTTCCTGTTTTCACTGGGAGGCTGTATCTAAGAGTCCGCCGTTATCAGAAGTACCACATTGGACATCTTCAAAGTTTTTTACTAAATAATGCAAACTATCCTTCAGAATGCCTATCTGATGTCGGTCAGGAAGCATGAAAGTACCACTTCCCTATTTCTTTGGTTATGTTCTGTCACTTATGAGAGAAAAAATGTCAACTAGATAAGCTAAAAGTATTGCTGTCTTCAAATAAACTTGCATTTTTATTGACATGACTCAACATCTTATAATCTGTTAAAGTGATATTTCACTTTCTTTTGTGCTGGGAATCAATCGATCTCAGGGCCTCCTGCATGTGAGACAAGCTCTCGACAACTGAGCCACATCCTCAGTCTCTCTTTCTGTGATGTAGCCCCTACCGACTTTTTTTTTTTTTGTTTTGTTTTTTTGTTTTTGTTTTTCGAGACAGGGTTTCTCTGCATAGCTTTGCGCCTTTCCTGGAGCTCACTTGGTAGCCCAGGCTGGCCTCGAACTCACAGAGATCCGCCTGGCTCTGCCTCCCGAGTGCTAGGATTAAAGGCGTGTGCCACCACCGCCCGGCTGCCCCTACCAACTTTCTGTTACACAGCTTTCTTAGAGTCCTTCGGCTGTTTTACAGCTGGTACCCACCAGCAAGCCACACTACTTGTTAAAATTCGTAAATGTTTTCACAGTGGTTAGAGAAGGCTTTCCCGGTGCTCTCAGCCACTTCTCCAGCTTCATTCAAATCCACCAGCTCAACTGGAAGGTCCAATACAAGGGGCTCTCGGGGCCTGGGTTTAGATCTGTGGCCCTGCCTCTTCTCTGACTAGTTAGTAGCCACCTCAGAGATAATTGCATTATTTTTTATTGTCATCCTTGTGGTTATACATAGAAAATATACAACAAAACACTAAATAAAACACACCCAACTGTGGTGGTATTGTGTTCCCCAAAATATTGTGCACCCTAATAAACTTATCTGGGGTCAGAGACAGAACAGCCACTGGATACAAAAGCTAGAAAATGTGGCACTCACGCCTTTAATCCTAGCACTCCAGAGGCAGAAATTTCTCTGGATCTCTGTGAGTTCAAGGCCACATTGGAAAGAGCCAGGCATGGTGACACACGCCTTTAATCCCAGGGAATGAGCCTTTAATCCCAGAGAGTGATGGCAGATAGCAGAAAGGTATATAAGGTGTGAGGACCAGAAACTAGAAGCATTTGGCTGGTTAAGCTTTTAGCTGGTTAAGCTTTTAGCTGGTTAAGCTTCAGGTTTTGAGCAGCACAGTTCAGCTGAGAGAGAGCCATTCAGATGAGGACACAGAGGCTTCCAGTCTGAGGAAACAGGATCATCTGAGAAGTTGGCCAGGTGAGGTTAGCTGTGGCTTGTTCTGTCTCTCTGATCTTCCAGTGTTCACCCTATCCTCAGGTTTGATTTTATTAATAAGACTCTTTAGATTTCAAGCTACACCCAACTGAATTCCACTTTCTTCCTTATCCCTTTTCCTTAGTTTCTAATTATTTGCTGCTTCTCTCAAAAAAAAAAAAAAAAAAAAAAAAAAAAGATAATTACTATGGTTATTTTCTTTTTTGGGGGAGATGTCTTTTTTTGAGACAGGGTTTCTCTGTCTATCCTTGACTGTCCTGGAACTTGCTCTGTAGACCAGGCTGGTCTCAAACTCAGAGATGCACCTGGCTCTGCCTCCTGCGTGCTGGGATCACAGGTGTGCACAACCACTGCCCATCTTCATGGGTTTTGTTGTTGTTTCGTTTTGTTTTGGTTTTGGTTTTTGGTTTTTGGAGACAGGGTTTCTCTGTGTAGTTTTGGTGCCTTTCCTGGATCTCGCTCTGTAGACCAGGCTGGCCTCAAACTCACAGAGATCCGCCTGGCTCTGCCTCCCGAGTGCTGAGATTAAAGGCGTGCGCCACCACTGCCCGGCTCATGGTTATTTTCTTATAAATTATCTTTCAGCTCTTAAAAATCTACAAGGGAATTTATTTACATAAGATTTTCACTCAACTTTACCCTACTTTAGGAACCACCCAGACTTACAGTACTCTACCATAATGCCTTTGTGGACAACCATAGATTCCAAATTCTGTGACCCTTAGTAGAGGACAAAATCATAGCTCAGTCCAAACAGTTGTGAGGCATTTTAGACAAACCTCTCACTGTGCCCCTCCAAAGAAAAAAAGAGCTGGCATAAGTAGACTAAATCATTTTCATACTTCCTTACAATGTTGATCTGTAAAGATACTGGCCCTTTTTATTGTCTGTGCCAAATATATTAGCTAGACATTATGATCTGTTTTACGATTATTCTGGTTTAAATCTGATAGGCACACAATTGCATTGTTATCTGGGTGGCATCTTCCAGCATTCAATTACCCTACTCCCATGCAGACCCACATCAAAAGCTTTTACAAACATTTAGATATATGTTTGTCCATGGAGTTTTCTGTAGCCAACAACTTGTTGAGTAATTTTATGAGACTGAATAAATCAGATTTGCCTGGCATTATCTGTCTTCATAAACAAATGCTTTCCACTGCCCATCACATTGTTATCTAAATGATTTCAGATCAATTTGGCTAGCTCTAAGTTGGACAATTGCATTCTGCCAGCCCCAAACTCCCTCTGTTTTTCAATTGGAGACATTATTCTTCCTTTCACTTAACAAAGTGTTCTGGGCAACAAGCAGGCAAGTATCTAAACCAATCAAGCCTAGTTTCCGAAAGGTTTGTATTTGATAGGCTAACCGGAACACACTATGTGTTGTATTCATAGGAGCACACTGTGTGTTGTATCCATGCCACAGCTTCACCTGGCAACATTGTTTCCTAAACCATCAACTAGATATCTTTAGTGTTTAGTGCATTGACAGAAAATGTAAAAAAATAAATAAATAAAACCAAAAATTATCTTCCTTCATATGTGCTTTTAGTATACACTAATACTAGATTTCTTGGTAATTGACATTGAATTGAATTCATTGAATTGAATTTTATAACAGAAATTAATAATGAGATGTGTTAGATATGGTTTTAGGAGAAATGTTATACCTTATCCTATGGAAGAGTGGTCATTGTAGTTCAAGAAAAATTATGGTTGTGTCAGATGTGGTGGCCCACGACTGTAACCCTAGCACTGGAAGGCTAACTCAGGATGATTGAGAGTATAGCCTGGACTACATAGCAAGTTCAGGGCCAGTCTAGGTTAAATAGCAAGACCCTGTCTCAAACAAACATACACAGGATAGGTACTCTTTATTTTAAGATAACCAAATAGTCCAGGCATTGTGGTGCACACCTCTAAATCCAGCACTCAGGAGGCAGAGGAGGGCAAACCTCGGTGAGTTCCAGGCCAGCCTGGTCTGCATAATGAGTTCCAGGCCAGCCTGGTCTGCATAATGAGTTCCAGGCCAGCCTGGGCTGCATAATGAGTTCCAGGCCAGCCTGGTCTGCATAATGAGTTCCAGGCCAGCCAAAACTACATAGTGACATCTTGTCTCAAGAACAAACAAACAAAAATATCAAAGTAAATAAGCAAAAGAATACATCATCTGGTGAAAGTACCAACAACAACAACAAAAAAAAAACCACGATAAAATTGTTGGTGCAATTTCACTTACATGAGATGGCCTTTGAAGTCTGTAGCTGACCTTCATAAGTGGCATTTGTCTAAAACTATACATTTAACTTTGGGACAATCAGAAGAGCCACTGGCTACCTGAAAATGTTAACACACATGCAAAGTGTGTTTCCGGAAAGGGAGAGAGATGAGTGAACTTCTGCTTCCCTTCAACGTTACTATGAACTTCAGGCTCAGCTTGGACTGCTGTGGCAGCTTCCTGGCATCCTAGGTTTATTTCTAGAAATGCTTAAAACAAACCCACGTTTTGAAATCCAGCCATAACTGCCAAAGGATAATATACCCATTAAGTGTGTGTGATGCTTTGCTGGGACCTGTCGTAATCAGCCCAGGAGAGTGTTATTTGTAGGAAGATCCAAACAAGCCAGGAGAGAGAGAATAAATAAAATGCTTGTCATTATTTACTTATTAAAACTATCTCTTTACCAGAAGAGTATAGCTGAAGTTTCTATATAAATAATAATATTCCATAATAATAAAGAAGTGGCCAAAACCCAGGAGAAACATGCACTGGGAAGCTGTCCGTTTGCTTTTTTTTAAATAAAGGACATGATTGCAGGATCAATTATAATAATGCTTTCTTGCTTTCCAGTGTTGTACTCTTAGATATCAACCATGCTTCTTTAGAGAAATATATTAAATACTTTGCTGGAAAGTATTGTTGAGAAGGGGAAGGATTAACATTAAGTGTTGGTTTCATTTCCTTTATCTTCCACGTCTCTAGGGACTTCACATAGGGCTAATGAGAACATTGGCCTGGATAGCATCGTGTATCGAGTTGTCAATCATTAAGAAAGCTTTTACCTGCCCCGGTACATGGTAACTTTTAGATAAGGGATTATCATGCTTCCCAATAAGGAAGATTTGTCCAAAGGCATGATTGTTACTGTTTTTGTGGAGTAGGAGAGGTTGTTAAAGATTACAGGTAGGCTGGGCATAGTGGTGCACACATTTAATCCCAGAATTCACAAGGCAGATCTCTGTGAGGTAGAGGCCAGCCTGGTCTATGTAGAGAGTTCTAAGACAGCCAGGGTTACACGGTGAGACCTTGTCTCAAACAATCAACAATAACAATGACAATAATGATATATAAATATTCAATTAAATATAAATACCAAAATTATTATTATTATTATTATATAGCTTTGGAGCTGGAGAAATGGTTCGGCAGTTAAGAATGCTTACTGCTATTTTAGAGGACCCAAATTCAGTTCCCAGCACCCACGTCAGGGAGCTCAGGCTGCAGGGGATCCAATCCAAACTCTCCCGGCTTCTAAGAGTACTGTGCTCACACGCACAGACACACATATATACTCATAATTAAAAAACAAAAATTAAATCATAAACAATAACAAAACAAGCCAGAACTGCAGCATGCATTTGTAACCCCGGCATGGGTGGAGAAGGAGGGAGGTGGAGGCAGGCAAGTCCCTGGAGCCTAGCTGAATAAGTGAGCTCCTATTTCAGTGAGAGAGGCTGTCTCAAAATGAATGAATAAATAAGGTGGAAAATAACGGAGGAGGACACCCCACAGTTGATCTGTGGCCTCCATGTACACCTGCACACAGAACACATATGTATGTCTGCGACACACACACACATACACACACACACACACACACACACACACACACACTAATTAGGCATCCAGATCAATAGACTTCATTCATACTTTCAGCAACAGCTTGTTGGCAGACCACCTCACTTTCTGAATGTTTCAACCTCCAGCACTCCATTCAGATTCATAAAGACGTGCCGTCAAATCGCCTTCGAGATATTTGTGTGCACACCCACAGCTCGGGGCTGCCTTCGACCTTGGTGAAGGAAGCTTCTTTTTGTAGTGGATAGCCACCACCGCAGAGACTCGTGACTGGTCAAGATGCTGAGAATGAGTAACTACTGAATGCTCAGCCCTACGTGAAGCACCTATACCAATCCGCTCAAGGCTCAGAGAAAATTTCAGAAGAGGGGGCAGAGAGAATGTAAGAACAAAGGACAGGGGAGGGTGCCCCAGACATGGCACTCGGGGACTCACTGCAGTAAGATCAAGCCAAACAACCTTCCCCATGGATGTGGGAGGGGCACATGAGGTCCTACCCCTAGCTGAGGAGCTTCCGGCTTAGGGGAGGAGTCATTTTTGACAGATGAGAGGTGGTTCCTACTCTAGCAGATGACATCACATCCATGCACATGCATGTAGGTCTAGTGGATGACATCACACCCATCCATGCACATGCATGTAGGTCTAGTGGATGACATCACACCCATCCATGTACATGCTTGTAGGTCTAGTGGATGACATCACATCCGTGTACATGCGTGTAGGTCTAGCAGATGGAATCACACCCATGCACATGCGGTTAGGTCTAATTGAACTTGGTGAGCAGTTACAAAGAAAAAGGAAGTAAGAAAGAGGAGGGGGGAGGTTTGGAGATGAGTGTAGGAGGGATTCGCTTTGGACATGATCAGGAGACATTGTATATCATCAGACGGAAGATTAAAAAAAAAATCTAAAACAAAAGGGCTAGGTGGAGGGTGACCTGACACAGAAAAGGAGACCGTGTGACCTGATCGGAGACTAGAAGGATGCGACTAGGAGCCAAAGGCTGCTGGCCGCCAGCGGGAGCCAGAAGTGCCCATCAATGAATTGCCCCTACTTATGTGAGGACGTTCAGCGTGGACGTCTTCTCTCCAGAGGCTTCCAAGAGTGAACATGCCTGCAGCGGTACAGAAGGCTCTCCACCAGTGACTTCAGGGTTTCCACACTGCCAGCACTGAGGAGAAATCAGGGTTCCTTTCTCTGGACACCCATGCGAGGGGCTCAGAGCCAGCCAACGAACTCCAGCACCTGGGGTGGGTCAGGGCGTGGAGCCTGCCCTGCGCTTTCCATGAGGCTCCCCACTGCGGGAGAGGAGTGCATTGCCTAGCAACCTCAGGCCTGACTAGGCTTCCCACTGCGCCCTGGTTTCCCCAGAATGGAGCATGCATCAGTGACTGTCCAGAGTGTGGAGGCTACTTAAAAAACAGAAATAAATAAACTGAAACAGCCTGGGGCTGTGGTTCAGCGGGAGGGTGCTTGCTTTGCATGCAAGAAGACCTAGGTTCAATTCCCAATACTGCCCTCCAAAAGTGTATATAAACAAAAATGTGGATATCTACACACACACACACACACACACACACAATCAGCTGCCCATGAGTGTCATTCACTCGGAGGGCTGAGGCCGGAGGATCATTAGAACACACAAGTTCATGGCTAGCTGTCCTGTATAACAGATCGAGACCATTATCTCTTTTCAAATGTACTTAGGAACTGGCTCATCAATTAAGAGCACTTGCCACTTTTCCAGAGGACCGGAGTTCAGTTCTCAACGCCCTCATTGGGCAGCTCCCAACTGCCTGTAACTCAAGCTCCAAGGGACTCAACCCCTTCTGGCTTCTGTGGGCAATTGCACACGTGTGGCATATATACACAGACAGACACATACACATACGAATAAATATAGATCATATATATGTGAGTAATTATGAGTCCCATTTTTCTCAATGGCAACATTGGGACTAGGAGTCCTCAAAGAAAATGACTATGTATCTAGATTTTATAGACGTTTTCATAAATACGAAACAATGCAATATTTTTCTTATTAAGCTATTACATCTATTTTTCTGTGTAGAATTCCTTCACGGGAGTTCCCTGAAACAAATCACAGAAAAGTGGTGTAACAGAAGAGGAACAGGGCATGAAAAGAAGCAGAGCAGACCCAGGCTATGTGAGGTCTCCCTAAGCATCCTGCAGGGGTCTGCACAGTGTCCCCCAAATAGTTAATGCTCCACCTGAGAAAGCATGTGTGCATAGCGGAACACTCTGGACACATTTTGGACAATGATGTGAGACTCTTCATCATGGCCATTTTCACGGAACAGCTTTGCTGCGAGCGGAGGGTTCTGGGAAGCTGGAATTGCTCTTTGCAGGCAGGATGCGCTGGGTTGAAGCAGTCCGGGGCTTTCCTTGCACTTTGCTGGGACTGAAGACTCGCCGTATTAGCGTTCTCCAGACACTTAGGCCGTGAAATTATGCCCCTCAATTACAAATTCCCCCAGCCTCCCCTCTTGCTTCTCTGGCTTCAAGTTTCATTTCAAAAACTCCACCAAATAGTTGGCATGAAAGAAGTAAACCTTTGTTTCCTCCTCCTTCCTTCCACCTTTCTCTGGAGATAATAACACTTCCCTCGTTCACAGAGGGTGAGGCATACTATTGTGTAAAGTACTTTAAAAGCCTTGGATGTGAGAGCTAATGGAAACAAAACTGCGTGGTCACCTACACTTCCAGTGCCTCTCAAGTTGGCCGGTTTCTTTTTTTGTTTATTTATTTGCTTGGCTGTTGAGAAGAAATATCGTGCTGTCGAATGTCGGCGCTTAGTTCTGCTTTCTTCAGCTTCTTTGTGACACACACACACACACACACACACACACACACACACACACACACACCGTGTAGTTTAACTACCACAGAATCACAGATTGTTCCCAGGAACTGACTGGAGTGCGGTCTGTTTTGTGACTGAAGCGCCTAAAGATGATTTCATCTCAAGCCCAAAGAGCCTCCCGGATACCAGCTCCCAACACAGCCCTGTGTGAGGACATCACCGCACACCACTGCACGACACCTCGGGACCTCACACTCTCTAGCCACCAGCTCTATGCTTACATTCATTAAACCTGTGATCTCGTTATGTGAAAGAACTGATTGGGCCTGTCCACAAAGTACCCAGCCCAATGTTTTACTCATAGTAAGTATTCCAGAGACGATTCTGAGCAATTCAATAAAATGAAATCGTAGGCTTCTGCAGACCGTGCATTGCAGAAATCTCTGGCCCAAATAGTCTAGTGGTGTTTGTGTGGGTTATCTCCAAACTCCAAGTAATAATCCTCTTGTTGAGAACCACTCGGCAGAGCCTCGGAAGCTGAGCTGAGTCATTTTGATGGATATGCATGTAAAAATCGGCCTGACCTCTTCTCTCTGCAATTGTTTATAAAAGATTATACTATACAACCTACGGATTAGTTGGATGTGGTAGTTTGTTGCGATAATCCCAGCATTTAAAAGGCTGAGGCAGGAGGATTACTGTGATCAAGGCTAGCTTGGGCCACATAGCAAGAGCCTGTCCCTGTCTCAAACCTGAGAGACTTAGGACAGTTCAGATGCTACACTGAGAAGCATCTGTACGAAAAGGACATCGGTGGCAGAGGGAGACACAAGCCGTGCCGGGAAAGCCAGTGCCGAGCGAATGAGTTTACTGGAGCTGCCTGGAAGCCACACGCAGGTGAATTCTCATCCTGGCTGAGAAACTTGCTCTGTTACCTTGAGGGACTTGCTAACCTCTGAGTCTGCTTCTACTCAGGGAAGCTGTGGAGGTGTGTTAGCCCTTGTCTGACTCAGCGGGGCAGTTCAACAAAAGGCTTTGTCATCAATCTCCATTTAAAACGTGCCAGGGAAGTGAAGGCGACCAAAGTCGACATAAAACACGGCTCCTTGCGGCTGTGAGGAAAGCCTGGGGGACTGAACCCAAGGAGTCCGGATCGGATGGACCCGACAACTTTGTCCTAGCTCACTCTGAGTTCAATCTGGAGTGTGAAAAAAATCTTTGGCGAAAGAACAAGAAAGCCAGATACAGTGAAGCATGCATACAAAAAAAAAAAAAAAATCCATATGCAGGAGGCAGAGGCAAGAGGATCACCACAAGCCTCAAACCCAGCCTGGCTGTCCCATCTCCAAAAAACAAACTGACGAAGGGGCTTGGGAGATGGTTTAGTAAGTAAACTCTTCCCCTGAGGTCATGGTCACCTGAGCTCAGACCTCCAGGACTCCCATGAAGCTGGGTGTGGGAGTATGCATCCGAAATGCCAGATAGCTTGGTATGTGAAACAGAGGATGGTGGGAAGATAAAGACTGATGTCCAAAGTCATCCTCTAACCCCTGCATTTACACTATAGTACATGCATGCCCACGCTCACATCATACACACACACAGATTTTTTTCCCTTCAAGAAAAATAAATAAAATGATAAAACCGAAGCCCTAAATAAAACTACTGAATCTGGATAGAATTACTTCCACTTTTCACGGGGCTGCTGTCTGGGAAAGGAAGAAGATGTTTCAAGTCCTTTGATCACCAGCCAAGTTCAACGAAATGGTCAAAAGAGTAGAGAAATGAACAAAGCCTGGATCTTATAAACAGCTGCGTTCTGCTCCTGCGCTTGAGTCCTGCTTCGACGGGTAGACCAGAAGGCGCTAGGGATTATCATTAGACCAGGAGGTGCCAGGGATTACCATTAGACCAGGAGGTGCCCGGGATTACCATTAGACCAGGAGGTGCCAGGGATTATCATTAGAGTCGTATCCTCGGAGGGGTCTCCAGAGTGAGCGATGTCTAGATCAAGGCTCCAAAGAAATTAAGGTTTATTAGCTGCTTGTCATTTAGCCCAAGAGATGGAATGGCTTGGCCAAGGAGAAAAAATGTAGGCTTTTAGTTTCTCTTGACCCACCTGAGTGAACTAAGATAATTATTGTATTTCCAAACAGATGCATTAATAACCTGAAATTCCAAGATTATAATGCACTACTCTATTTCACACTGAGAAACTGCACAAATAATCGCGACAAGGCAAATGATTTAGGATAATACTGTTTTCCCCCACTATACATTGGCGAAGTGATTGACAACATGGACGCTTTTAAGTAACTTAACTAAGTGTTTTTTGAAGGCTTAAGCAAACAGCATTACATGAAGCTGCCATGTGGTTCTATCAGCCCCTAGTAGTCAAAGGGTCAGAAATACACTGGGTATGGTGGTGCAGACCTAGAATTCCAGTGCTCAGAGGCCGAGGCAGGAGGACCAAGGATTTAAAGTAAGTTCAAGGCCAGCCTGAGATACGTGAGCCCTTACTTCAAACAAGATCTGGGAATGTAGATTAATTAATAGCATGTACAAAGCCCTAGGTTTAATCCCCAGTACTGGATAAACCAGGCATGGTGGTACATGGCTATAATCCCAGCATTCAGGAGATGGAGACAGGAGAACCAGAAGTTCAAAGTCATTTTTGGTTACATTTTGGTTTTATGCTGAGGCTGAGCCCAATCTGGGAACATGAGTCTCTGTCTCAAAGAAGAGAGAGAGAGGAGAGAGACAGAGAGATAGAGAGACAGACAGAGACAGCGACAGAGAATAAAAGAAGAACCATTAAGTGGGTAGATTATATAAATAACAGCTATTTCAGATCCAGATGACTTTCCTTCCCCTTTCTGTAAATGCATATGCAATGCAGAAGAACAAAACAGCAATCACATGAGTTTCTGCACACTTTTCTATGGTCTTAATGCATGTGACTCCAAAATCCATACACTGACAGGGGACCCTCCATGGGTGGCTTTGAGAAGACCACCTTCGGCAGGTGGTGAGGTCATGAGGGCAAACCCCAGAGAACCTTCTGTCCTTCTCAAGCAAAGACATGGAAGGGAAGCACAGTCCTGGACCCAGAATGCAGACCCCTACTAGACACACAGCCTGCAGCAACTTTGACCCCGGACATCGCCTCTTGTAGAACTGAGAGAAATGGCTGTCTGTTCTTCATAGGCTACCTGGTTCCTGGTAACTTCGTTTCAGCAGCCCAGATGGGCCAAAGGAGGCTTCATTCCAGAACAGTGGCTTTTTTATTATCTTGTCATATTTCCTAACAAATGAACTAAGCATCTCAAATATCAATTTTCTCATGTTCCAGTCCTTCCCTGCTTTTCTTTTAAAAATTCATAAATCTCCGCTTCCCGCTGCTTGTGGTTGTTCTGGACTGAGCTCTTCTCTTGCTTGTAAATGATGTTTCAGCTCTCCTCTGCCATGTTTTGCTGGATAGGACATTAGAAACGCCTGTGGTGGCTACAACTCCAACCTTTCTGTCTTGGTGTCCCCCCTGCTGTCAAAGCCATGGAATCCCTGCTCCCCTGTGAGCCAGCTTGCATTGGGACCGTGTCTAAGTAGGACCCACCAGGTGCTATTTATTCCCTTTCTGTTTTCAGAATTCCTTAGTACCCATCTAAAGCAATGAAAGTCAGCTCTTCCTCAGCTCCCAGGGACAGAGTGGTTCCCACCACCTCTAAAGGCAGTCCTGTCCGATACTAAAATTCACCATAGAAGAAAGTCATATGTAGTTGTATCAAATACAATTCTCATTGTTTTATTAGTTACAGAATTAATTCCAAATGTATTAGCTGGGCATACTGGTACACACCCGTCATCCTAGCACTTGGAAGACAAAGGGGAGAAGACCTTGAATTCGGGCCCACCCTGGGCTATATAGGAAGACCCTGTTCTAAAAACCACATATATAGTAAATGTAATTTTAAAATTATATATATATAATCTGCAAGTGGCATTTTATCGTATTCTAAAAATTTGTAAAGCCAATAAAATTATGTAGGAAACATACTTTGTAAGTTTTCTAGAATGTTAGGAGGGAGTTACTGAGAAAATACAGGGAAGGTAGAAAATATTCATGGCTCTAGGGGCCAGGCATAACTAGGAACATTAGGATTTGGGCTCCCGCCAGAAGCTTTTGAAGCCCCCCTCTCCAGGGGTGAGTCCTCTTTTAAGTCAGGGGTTCCTATTCTGGTGTTACCTTTTCACCAATGAACCTTAATGAGACTGGGGTTCATAGAGATTTCAAGTCACCCACAGCATCAAGGTGTGCCTGTGTCTATAAATGACTGAACCCTGTCTTTTCCTGACACCTACTGAAGTTTTATCACATATTAATCACTGCTGTGTGCCAGGGCTCCACATTTCCCTGCATTCAGCAGCTCTAGACACCTACAAATATGTTTTGCTATAAATTACTGGCACCGTTTCTGTTGATATTCGGCATAATCAAACATTTGTAAGCATGCTGCCTTTTCAATCTGCTCAGCTGATGCACTTTACCTGATCTTTCATTAAAGCAATCAAAACACGTGCTGTGTCCTATCTAATGAATGTTGCATGTATGATTAAGTGCTTTCATTCATATTGCAAGTTTGATTTAATGTAATCTGCCTTTCAGACAGCCATTAGCCTAGCTCCTATGTGAATTCGATTAATTGGCTGAATTCTTCCAGATGTCCATTAAGCATTACAGGAATTTGTGGAAACAGCAGGGACTGTCTAGCACAGAACCAAACAATGAAATGTTATATTGCTGCCATGACTTACCAAAAGCTGGATTCATTTTCATTAATAAAACATCTGTACTCCTGCGCAGCTATGCATTGAGATGCGTTTATTTTGTATGTTTATTTCTCTTATGACGGTGAAAAGATAGTTACACCGAGGCACATTTGCTGATATGTAGACTCGAGGCTTGGCAGGGGATGACTGACAGAACAGCTCAATTTTCCAAGTTTACAGTAGGCCTAGACACAAGGATGGGAACTAAGAAACACCTGTTAGACGCAGACTTTAAAAACACACCGGGCTGAGCAGCGGGAAAGCTTTAAGGGGTATGAGAGACAGACTCTGAACAAGATTTGATCATCCCCCCAACTCCCATCGAGTCTCCGAGAGAAAGGGGCAGAGGTGGCTCTTTCTCCCCCTTATACAGTGGATTAGCAGTGGGGTAGAAGGGATGGCGGGGTCGGCATTCACAGACGACACCGCACACCGACATCGTGAGGGGCCCCAAGAGTGATTGACGGGGAGCGGGCCTGGAGGCCTCCTCCTCAAGAGCAAATGGGTACGCAGGGGCCTGGGCTGTTGGAGGGGCAGCCTTCGGCTGCCTCTGCTCAGTAGGCGTGGTTAGAGATGAAGAGGGATTGACTGGCTGCCTCCCCTGACTGACCACTTGGAGTGTACTTTCCTTGGCAAGCGAGGCTGTTGGCCAGGGCACGCTTAATGAATTCCTCCTGGGCAGCCTTCATGTTCTCCTTCTTCCCACCCCAGGCCTTCAGAGCAGAGGCTTGCAGGGCTCGGCCGTAGGAGAAAGTCAAGGCCCATGGCTTCAGCAGGGGGCACTTGTTGATAGCATTGAGGTTGATGGACGCCTCTTCCTCACTCTGCCCTCCAGACAGGAAAGTGACCCCAGGGACAGCAGGGGGCACTGTGCGACGCAGCGCTGTGACGGTTGCCATGGCAATCTCCTCATTGGAAAATTTCTGGGTGCAAGCGTGGCCTGGGGTGACCATGTTGGGCTTCAGCAAGGTGCCTTCCAGGTAGATATGGTGGTCGCTCAGAGCCTTGTAGACAGCAGCCAGCACCTTCTCGGTTACATACTGACAGCGCTTCAAGTCATGGTTCCCGTCAGGAAGGATTTCAGGCTCCACAATGGGTACAATGCCATTCTGCTGGCAGATGCTGGCATAACGGGCCAGGACATTGGCATTTTCCATGATGGCAAGGGCTGAAGGGCTGTGCTCCCCAATCTTCAGCACACAGCGCCACTTGGCAAAGTCGGCTCCATCCTTCTTGTACTGGGCACAGCGTTCAGCCAGGTCATCCAGCCCCTGGGTGGTGGTCTCGCCGTTGGTTCCGGCCAGGGGCACCACGCCCTTGTCTACCTTAATGCCCACAACCCCACCCTTGGCCTTGATAACTTGGGGGAAGAGACGTCCATCGTCTGCTTTCTGGTACAGGGTCTCGTGGAAGAGGATCACGCCCCCAATGCAGGGGTTCACACGGTCGTCGGCAGTCAGCAGCAGCTGGCGGTAGAAGCGTCGGTTCTCCTCGGTGTTCTCGGCGCCGATGGACTCCAGCCGCTTGGCGATGCTGCCGGTGGACTCATCTGCAGCCAAGATGCCCTTGCCCGGAGCCACAATTCGGTGAGCGATGTTGGACAGCTCCTTTTTCTGCTCCGGGGTCAGTGCTGGGTACTGATAGGGCATAGTGCCGTTGGCAGCATGTTCCTGGCACAGGCGAGAGAGTGGGTCGGCTGGGCGCCGTGGCAGGTGGGCGAGAGGCCTGCGGAGCGAACGTTGCTAGGGCCACCAGAACCTGGATCTGTGGCGTGTTCCGAGAGAACGCAGCCGTGTTCCGAGAGAACGCAGCCGTGTTCCGAGAGAACGCAGCCCACTCAGCTGGCGGGGATGGGGGGTGGGTGGGGGAATGGAGCAACTCACTAGGGAGACCCACCTGCCTCTGCCTCCCGAGTACTGGGACTAAAGATGTGCACCACCACCACCACCACCCCCCAGCTCAGGAGTTAATATCCAACAAGAAAAGTGACGGTTTCTAACCGAAAAATCATCTGCAATTAAAAGAATAACACAAAAATTACTTTTTGTGTTTCTTTTACAAGGATCAACCGATTAATTTTACTAACCGAAGCTAAAAATCTTGGGCTGGAGTTGAGCAGTTGAGAGCACTTAACTGCTGTCACAGAGGACCTGAGTTTGGTTCCCAGCACCCACATGGGGGGGGGGGGCTCACAACCACCTGTGACTCCCAACTCCAGGGCATCCAATACCCTCTTCTGGCCTCCTAGGATACTGTATACAATGGTGCACACACATACATACATACATACAAGCAGTCATACACATAAAATAAAGATAAGTAAGCCTCTTTTTTTAAGCTAAAAATCTAATGACATAACTTTATGAAATAATGTTTTCATAATTAAATATAATCCCTGCTGTAAAGGCACAGTATAGAAATTTAAGGCTAGAATACTTTGTATCCCTTCTTTTTAAAAACTTTTAGTGTGTGTGTGTGTGTGTGTGTGTGTGTGTGTGTGTGTGTGATTTATTAGACTGACTCCCTGCTCCGGTCCAGCTAGCTCACAGAAGAGGCTGAGAATCTAGAGTTCTCAGTCCACGAGACCGGCTACCTCAGCAGTTTTGGTCTGGTGTTGAAGGTGGAGGATTCCCGGAGAGCTGGTCTTCAGTCTACACAAGAAGTCACTTCTGATATCAGCAGAGGAACGCCACAGCGACAGAGCAAATGAACTTGCCAGCGAGAGTGAGGGCAAGCAGGCAAAAAGCAAAGCGTCCTTCTTCCAGGCCCCTTTGACTGAACTGGCACCGAAAGGTGCCGCACACATTCAGGGTTCCTCTGCTTCAAGTGATCTGATCAAGAAAATCTCTCACAGGAGTGCCCAAAGGTTTCTGTCTCCGTTGATTCCAGATGCCGTCAAGTTGATGATCAAGATTAGCCATCAAACTAAGATAGTCATATATTTAGAAGATATGTTCTTACTTGAGTAGAGTTCAGGTACTTCCTGAGCTATCTACTTATAGAATATTGTTCAGGGGTAAATATTTCTATGAATGAACATAAGTTTCCTGACATTGAGGGACTTGATTTCTTCATCACTTTATACTAAAAATACTGGCGGGTTGAAATACTCACAGCTACAGGAATGGCAGTGTTAGGCACACAGTAGTCGGTTCCAGGCATGGCGGTGTGGCCTGAGATCCCAGCAATCAGGAGGCTGATGCAGGAAGATCAGGAGTTTGTTGCCAGCCAGAGACATTGAATTTTTTTTAAATGTATTCAATAAAATATTTTCTGTTCTTTTGAGTTTTCATTGATTTGTTTTTTGAGCTAGGAGCCTTACTAGGCTGTCCAAGCTGGCCTTGCACTCTCAGCCTCAAATGATCCTGAGTAGCAAGCAGAGACAAGCTCACACCACCACCTGGCTTGTATGTTGGATGAATGAATTATTAGCCTAATACATTCTATGACCTCTGTTTCAGATTTCTCCTCAGAGGAAGCCTTAATTGCAAAGTCCTGGACAACCCAAGTGTTGCCTCCCTTGGGTTCACCACGAGAAGCAAAATCAGTCATTGTTTTAGCACTTCTGCGATTTCAGTGTTTCCTGTTGTTAGAAACTTTTTATTTTTAGGATCAGTCTTTGACAAGAAAATGTTTGGTGAGTTCCCAACAAAAGGATAAGATGTCTGCTTACCCAAGAACAAACTGGAAGAAATGGGGGTGGCTGAATGCCATCTCTTATAGTGCTTGTGATGGACGACTGGACCCCAAAGCTTTGACATTTGTAAGCCAGTATCACCAGATACGCCTACACTCACAACCAACACAAGGGGCAAGCGCTTCAGCTTCTTCGGAAGAAATGCTCCAAAGTTTCCTGAAACTTCAACTAATTAAAAAAGGAAATGCAGCCAGCGAAGCCCTGGTCATTTCTAATTTACAATATTGCTTTGCTTCCAAGGTAAATGTGGACAAGTCACAACTTCTTTTGATGCCTGAGGGATTGAAAAAATTAAATCAGCAGGATTGGCTATTGATGTTTTCTAGCAAATGTTTTGAAATCTCTGCCTTTCATCCATCTTATAGGGAACCAGGATTGCTTTCTGAGCCTTCAAAGATATTAATTCCTTTAATAAATCCTTACTTGGATGTTGAGAACTTCCAAGGGTTAGGTTTCTGTAGCAATCTCTCCATCAGGGGTGAATGTTGCCCGCAGGCAGATTCCCAATTTTTTTTTTTCCCAAATATCATCACTCTTGGTCTGAAACGGGGGTGAACCAACGTTAGAAGAGATTAAGCACACCTTCTGTCCAGTCTTTTCAGAAGACTTCCTGATTATATTCCTTGCAAAGCAAATTTTGAGACAGGCTGTTTGCCTTCCTGGGGGACCAGCACTTAATGAGATAATGCAGAGACACCAGCGGTCACTGTCCCACCCCTGATCTTTGACCCCTGCTCTAGCCAATGTCAAGAACATGGAGGGAGTGGGGGCTGGGGCTAGGAGGAGTGAGGGGGAGGAGCTGGGTAAAGATCATCAAAACACATTGTGTGCGTGTATGCTATTCTCAAAGAATTAATTTTAAAAAACATCATATTTTTAAAAACAAATGATGGAGAGTGAGAAATTCCTAAAATACAGTGGATAGGTGTCAAGAAAAGTAAAGTGCAGGGAACTGAAACAAAAATGTTCAGCCATAGTAATTAGTGTGCATGCCTGATGTGGAGGGAAAGTATCAGGGTGGTGGTGATTCTATAACAGCATCCATTCTTTAGTAGGCTTTATCTAAGACTTTTACAAAGACAGTAGAAATAAGAGGGTACCATCTTGCTCTCGAGCACAGCATGATGTCAGCATCTTTCATTAAAGGGGTCCATTGAGGACATTGGCCCAGCATGTTGTCCTAAGGCATTTGCTGTAAATTCCTGTTTAAGGAGGAAATATGAGTGTGTCTCTGTTGAAGAAGTGGACACCTTTTCTCTTTTTGTCCAGGCCTTTAAAAAGAAAAGAAGAAAAGAAAAGTGTTGTTGTTTGTAGCTACCACCCAGCTCCCAAAATAAATCACACATGAAGGTTTATTCTTACTTATAAAGACTCGGCCTTAGCTTGGCTTGTTTCTAGCCAGATTTTCTTAACTTTAAATTATTCCATCTATCTTTACCTCTGGGCTTTTCTTTTTCTATTCCTGTATATCTTTCTTTGTTTCTTACTCTGTAGCTTGCTGTGTAGCTGGGTGGCTGGACCCTGGAGTCCTCCTCCTTCTCTGGTTCCTTCTTTTCCCAGATTTCTCCTTCTATATATTCTCTCTACCTGCCAGCCTCACCTATCATTTCTCCTGCCTTGCTATTGGCCAGTTCTTTATTAGACCATCAGGTGTTTTACACAGGCACAGTAACACAGCTTCACAGAGTTAAACAAATGCAACATAAACAAAAGTAACACACCTTAAAATAATATCCCCCAACAGGGAAGGATATATAGACTGGCTTTGTGGGAAAGAAAGATGCTTGATGATGAATAACCAAGCTAGCATGGCTCTCCTGAACACTGAACTAAAGAGTGTCTGGGGACCTTTTAATTATAAAAACTGAGTGGCATGTGAACAGCTGATGGCATGATGACCAGTTCAGAGGACAGGATTAGAAGGATCTCATGGGTCAGGTAGAAAGCCTGCTACCAATTGGGGTTCTATTCTCTCTTCCATGATGAATCTTTAGCAATCGTTCTTTATGCTTTACTTTAGACTGGTATTTCCAAAAGTCAGATGTGCTAAGCAAATTAACCGTACAAAAATTACCAATATTGTCACATTACTAATGACTCCTGAACTATATATTTAGAGAAATATTTAATTATGCCAAATTTTATTTTAGAGAAATATTTCATTATGCCAATTTTTTTCTTATTAAGATACAATGATGCAAATTTCAAATTGAGGCTCCAGCTCCTGGCAGAGTGCTTGCTTAGCACACACAAAGCTCTAGGCTTGATTCCCAGCTCTGTAAAGGAAGGGAGGGGAAACACATGTGTAGAGATCAGAGGACAACTTCTAGAATTCAATTCTCACCTCTCACCTGGTCAAGGCAGGGTCTCTCTCTCTCTCTCTCTCTCTCTCTCTCTCTCTCTCTCTCTCACACACACACACACACACACACACACACAGGCAGGGTCTCTCACCTCCCACCCTGTTGAGGCAGGGTCTCTCTCTCTCTCTCTCTCTCTCTCTCTCTCTCTCTCTCTCACACACACACACACACACACACACACACACACACACACGCAGGGTCTCTCACCTCTCACCTTCTCTCTTGTTTTTGGCGCTATGCTCTGTACACCAGGCTAGCTGGCCAATGAGCTTCTGGTGTGATTCTCTCCTCTTTCTCTCCCATTTCACTGTAGAAGTGCTGAAATTACAGACCCACACCTACACTTCCTCTGACTTCCTTTATACATGGGTTCTGGAGATTGAACTCAGGTTATCAGTCTTGTGCAGCCAGTACTTTTACCACTTTCCTTTTAAGCCATCTTCCTGGACTTTTAAAACTTTTGTTTTGTTTTTTGGAGACAGGGTCTCACCGTGTAGCCTTGTTTGGTCTGAAGCTCTCTATGCAGCCCAAGGTGATCTTGAACTCAGACTGACTACCTCTACTCCTCAGTGCTGGTTTTAAAGGCATGCACCATCACATCTGGTGTTTATAATTACATTTTAATTTACTCTGTATATGTGCGTGCACATGCACATATACATACAACATGACATTGCACACTTGTAGAGGTCAGAGGACAAGTTGTGGGAGTTAATCTTTCCTTCCACTGTATGGATCCTAGGAACTGAACACAGCTCATCAGGTTTGGCAGCAAGTGTGTTTAGCCACTGAACTATCTAACTAGTCTAGGGCCCCAGATTTTTATAAGTTCTACAAGTAAATTTTAATTTCATTATCAAGAATAATTTTTGCCATAATAAAACCCATAATAATTGACTCAATGTTTAAAAAAATAAAAAGCTACCATCCTTCATAATAGACCACTGGGAAGAATTCTAGTTTCACTCACTATTTGCCTCGAGAGCTTATGATTCTCCAAGTGTGAAGACAATTCTAAGCATAAAAAAAAAAAAAAAAAAAAACCCTCCACAGATGCAGCCAAGGTAGAGAACTACTGCCTCACGGGAATCTAAACACAAATTCCTACCACCATCGGAGACAACCTCTGTCGCTAACAGAAGAAATGAACTAGGACCAGTAAGTTCTCAGACTACTCCACAAACAGGGAGTCAATACAGAAGGGAGAGCTACTTCATAAACCAAAAGTTCAGCCCACTAAGAGCCCTGGAGTCTTGTGAATGAAGCAGGAAGGGTGGGCAGCTCCATGCTCTCCCATCCTATTCTCTCATAACAGAAATACTGAGGAACGTCAGAAACCGAAAATCTCAGGGCACAAACTGAAAACCAGCCAAAGGTTTACAGCATCCGAATGAATACCCGGTCAAGAAAGAGGCAGTTGGGACTAGTGGGAATTCTCACTGTTCTCCTCCTGGGTAATGCCTGCGTTGAAGTGGCAGCCACTTGCATTCCGAGTGCAGACCCTGGTGTCTGGTCCCTGAGGGAGAAGAGATTAACTTATTTGCAAATTGCTATGCATGTCTATTCCTACTACTCCGCAGCTCCCCAAAGGACTGATTCAAGGCATACCTCCGTTTTATCTAACTCTGAACTCCCTCAAGCCAAAACAGCAACACAGAGCTCGGGGCTGCACACGTGTAGTGCTAGCCACTGCAGAGGCTGAGACCAGAGAGCACTCATCAGTCCCAGGGCGGGACAAACAGAGGCTTCCAAGGCAAAGCAGCAACCCTCATACGCTGAGGGTAAGAGATGAAGAATATAACAGCTACTCTAAGGCTCAAGAAGAGAAACTAATGGTGATTCTTTGGCAAATCACCCACAGGGGCCGGTGAGATGGATCAGCCAGTAAAGAGGTACTTGTTCTCTAAACTCTACATGCATTCCTCCCCGTACACACAGAGAGAGAGAGAGAGAGAGAGAGGAGAGAGAGAGAGAGAGAGAGAGAGAGAGAGAGAGAGAGAGAGATTTAAAAAAGAAAAGAGCGCCTATGTTCACAAAGAGTCCTCAGAGGAATTTGGAAAGCCACACACGTGATGAGGACAGGCGCTCAGAAAAGACCTGAGAAGCATCAATGAACTTAAAGGTAGACTTGAGCCGGGCAGTGGTGGCACACGCCTTTGATCCCAGCACTTGGGAGGCAGAGGCAGGTGGATCTCTGTGAGTTCGAGGCCAGCCTGGTCTACAGAGTGAGTTCCAGGACAGCCAGGGCTACACAGAGAAACCTTGTGGCAAAAACACAAAAAAGCAAAACAACAACAACAACAACAAAAGGTAGGCTTGATTTGGTTTGGGGTGGGTTTCATGTAGCCCAGGTTGGTCTCAAATTCCCTGTGTAGTGGAGAATGACCTTGAACTTCTGATCCCCCTACTTTTGCTTCCCAAGTACCCAGATTAAAAGCATACATATCCTCCCCCCCCCCCTGGCTTTTTGTAGTAGTTGTTCTTTGAGGAAGGGTCTTGGTGTAGTATGGGCTAACCTCCAACTCATTCTGTAGCCAAGGTTGACCTCGAATACCTGGTCTCCCTGCCCCCACTTCCAGAGTGCTGGGACTGGAGGTGTACCACTATGACCAGCTAGAATCAGTGGTTCAAAAAGACCGATTAATTTGCATAATTACATCTGAGGAATGCTAATGAAGAGTGGAGAAACTGAAGGGCTTTGTGGATGCCATCAAGCAGATGACAGATTCTTTCTAAGAGTCCTGGCCCCAAACTTCTCAAGTATAATAAAGACAAAAGCCCATGACTAGATGACTTTGGTGATGAATTCAATGAAGCGTTTAATGAAGAATTAACACATGGACTGTCGATGTGACTCAGTGGCACAGCGATTCCTTAGCTGCACAAGCCATCCATCTGATTCCCAGCACTGCAAATAAATAAATAAATAAATAAATAAATAAATAAATAAAATCAGATTATAAAATTCTGTGTGTGACTCCAATTGCATAAAGTTATATAGACATATACTCTAGTACCAAAGACAACACAGAACAGTGAATTAAAACTACTGATTTGATGTGAAAGACGTAAGATACTTGAAATATTTTACTATAGTGTTATTTATGTGAGAAATAAAAACTACCTTAAAGCGTCATAGTTATCAGCTGAGTGTGATAACGAATCCTCGTGACCTCAGCATTCAGAAAGCTGAGGTAGGAGGGTCACAAGTTGAGGGACAGCCTGGGCTACTCAGCTAGCCTATGTCTCAAAAACAACAAAGCAGGGGCTGGGGTGTGATTTGATGGGTAAAGCATTCGCCACGCAAGCATGAGGACCAGGTCCTAAATGAGGCCGGATGCGGACATGCGCATCTGCAACCCCGGCATCCCTGCATCGACATGAGACAGGAGGAGCCCCAGAGGCTAGCCTGGGGTAAGCATGGGAAACAGGAGACTGTCAAACAAGGTGTGGAAGGAGAGACCTGGCGCCCAAGGCTGCCCTCTGACCTCCACACATGGGCACCGTGGATCGCATGCGCCTACACTGCCACATACACACACACACAGATACACACACCCCATATACAGACATACACATAGATACACACACAGAGACACACATAGAGACACACAGAGACACACAACCACACACATAGACACACACAGAGACACACAGCCACACACATAGACACACACAGAGACACACAACCACACATATACACACACAGAGAGACACACAGCCACACACAGAGACACGCAGCCACACACAGACACACACACACACAGACACACACACACAGACACACACACAGACACACACACCCCACATACAGACACACACACACACACCCCGCATACAGACACACACACAGACACACACACCCCACATACAGACACACAAACACACACAGACACACACTCCACATACAGACACAGAGAGACACAGACATAGACACACACACACACCAAACTTTTTGAAACCATAGTTATTGGGAGACATAAAGAGAATAAAATGAGTACAAGTTTTAGAGTGAACTCACAGCTAGTTACCGGGTCTACGACAATGATTTTCAACCTTTCTAACGCTGTGACCCTTTAATACAGTGCCTCGTGTGGTGGTGACCCCCAACCATAAGGTTATTTTGTTGCTGCTTCCTAATTACAATTTTGCTGCTGTTGTGAATTGCAATGTAAATGTCTGATATCTGATATGTGTAGCAGGAATCTTAAAAGTTCTTATTAATAAAATCAAACCTGAGGCGAGTTATTGGGGTCAAAGCTGGTAGATCAGAGAGACAGAACAAGCCACAGCTATCTCACCTTGCCGGATCCTCAGCTGGTCTTGTCTCCTCAGACCGGAGGCCTCTGAGTCCTCATCCGGAATGGGTCTCAGCTGAATTACTGCTCAAAAGCCTGAATGCTTTAACCAGCCCAAATCTTAACCAGCCAAATGCTTAACCAGCCAAATGCTTCTTGTTTCTGGTCCTCATGCCTTATATATATCTTTTTGCTTTCTACCACCACTCCCTGGGATTAAAGGCTGGCTTTCTGGGATTAAAGGCGTGTCACCATGCTGGCTATTTCCAATGTGGCCTTGAACTCACAGAGATCCAGAGGGATTTCTATCTCTGGAATGCTAGGATTAAAGGTGTGAGTGCCACCATTTTCTAGCCTTTGTATCTAGTGGCTGTCTGTTCTCTGACCCCAGATAAATTTATTAGAGTACACAATATTTTGGGGAACACAATACCACCACAGATATGTGACCCCAAAGGAGTCGCAACCCATAGGCTGAGAACCACTGGTCTAAGAAAAACACTTAACTATAGTTAAAATTTGCATTTCTCATATAAGTATTACAAAATAATTAAAACACATCTGAAGCAGGTGTGGTGGTGGCACATCTGTAATGACATCTGTAATGACAGCACTTGGGAGGTAGAGGGAAAGGCATCAGGAGTTCAAATCCAGCTTCAGTTACAGATCAGCTTCAAGGCCAGTCTGAGGAACATCAAATCCTGTCTCAAATAAAAAAGAAACCAAAGGGCTGGAGAGATGGCTCAGTGGTTAAGAGCACCGACTGCTCTTCCAGAGGACCTGAGTTTAATTCCCAGCACCCACATGGTGGCTCACACCCATCTCTAAGGGGATCTGATGCCCTCTTCTGTCATGCAGGCAGACATGCAAACAGAGCACTGTATACATAAAATCTTCATAAAAATTTATAAAAACTAGAGAGAGGAGACCAAGGTCAGCCAGCCGGCTTGCAGAGCAGACCTGACAAACAACTTGAATTTGATCTCTATGTTAAGTGGGAGGGAACTGACCCCACAGAGTTGCCCTCTGCCCCTCCACACGTCATACACACACGCAAACATTAAACCATTTTAATTAAAAAAGAAAAGAACTCCCATCCACACATCTATAAACATAGTAGCAGTGTATCAGTGTTGACTTAAAAAAACAAAAAGTAAACCAGGCATGGTGTTCTATGCCTGGATGTCCAGCATTAGGGGAAGAGGCAGGAAGATACTGGGTTCAAGACCCTCCTGGACTACATGACAAATGACAGGCCACTGCAGGCTGCATAGTAAGACGCTGTGTGAAAACACTGTGGTGGCTCACGGGTAGAGAACTTTCACACACGTGAAAGGACCAGGGTCGGTCTAGGCTAGAGGGCAGGAAACAGCTGCTGCCCCTGAGTCCGGGAGATACCGGAAGTTTAAGAGGAAGGGATCTGTTGGGATGTCAGTCAATACAGCAGGACAGCTGTGAGCCAATGCGGACCACAGATACAACCTCAGGAAATTCCACTGATCTCACTTAACGCCTAAGAGGCAAATTTTTACTTTTCCTTTTTTTTTTTTTTTTTTTAAATGGAGGAAAAAACCCAAGATACCAAAAGAGACCACTCGGTGTGAACTGGAGAGCACAGTAGTGTGGCAGGTCCTTGGATTTCTCTGTCATTTGTGTTTCCTGGTATCAACTGGCCTGCCAAGTCCCAAAGTCTTTTCCAACAAAATAAACAAGGAATGTGACCTATCCTGATCATGAGTGTTAACAGGATGCCGTATGGGATAATTGCATCCTGGGAAGCAAAACAGGCTAGGAAATATGACAGGTGGTGTCAGCTGGGCAGCATAAATGAACCCGCACAGCCCTAGTCAGAACACACACGTTTCTCCCTTTTCTGTTTATTACTCTAGCCCGCAGAAGTGAGTTGTTTCAGTGGTGGTTACAGGCACGGGCAAAACAGACACGAACCGGGGTGCTTGGACAGGCTCCATGTGAGAAAGAGGGTGCAGCCTCTTCCCCAGGACCTGCCGCCCCAGTCGCCCCACACCCACCATGTTGCACCGACCATCAACGACCTGGGCAATCGGAAGCTTCCGACTTGAAGTTGACAAATTGGTTGTGTTGTGTGTGCCCCGCTTATTGAGTGAAGAGACTTGAGGCTGTCAAGTTTTGTTTTAGTTTGTTTTGGTTTTTGGTCTTTTGAGACAGGGTTTCTCTGTATAGCTCTGGCTGTCCAGGAACTCACACTGTAGACCAGGCTGGCCTCGAACTCAGATCCGTCTATCTGCCTCCTGAGCGCTGGGATCAAAGGCGTGCGCTGCCACAGCCCCACTGAGGCTGCTAAGTCTCAACAGCAGGGGAATCTCCCCAGGGGGATGGCTGGGATTCCAGGCCATGGTCATTGCCATTGCCGAACTCACCGTCTCTACCACAGCAGGGTTTTGTGGAATCCTAGCAGGGTCGAACTCACCATCTCTACCACAGCAGGGTTTTGTGGAATCCTAGCAGGGTCGAACTCACCGTCTCTACCACAGCAGGGTTTTGTGGAATCCTAGCAGGGTCCTGCGGAAGCTGGAATGCTGTTGCTCTTCTTCTTCCCGTCGCCAGTTCGGCCAAACATTTCTGCAGGTGGGTGCGGAGGTCCACAGAAGCGCCTGCGCACACTAATCGCTCTGTCTGGAGAGGGAAGCCAGGCTGCTTTAATGCAGAGTAAGTGGTCGCGGGTCTAGAAGGAGGCACTCAGGACGGGTCTTCAGTTCCCTGACTGCGGGCTGAAGCAGGGATGGCTCTGCCCAGACAGCGTCCGACAGCTGCCAAAGTCATTTCTTAAGCATCATCTCGTCTGATCTTCAAACCATTTCTCTTCTGTACAGCCTATTACTGTGCCATGCTACCTGCCTCTCAGACGTCCGGTTCCCTTGCCTGTCTAATAAGGAGTCACTCCATTTTCTTAATACACTTGGTTCAAGGACTAAAAGGAGTGGAGTGAAGAGACCAGACCCATGAAAATGCACCCTCAGCCCTTTCTTTTCTTTTCTTCTTAAGAAAAGTTTTATTACATTGAGTTGTAGGTAGTGGAGGCAGGTGTACCACTGTGTGTGTGTGTATATGTGTGTGCGTGCGCGTGCGCGCGCGAGGTGGGAGGGGGGTGGGGAGGTGGTCAGAGGTCAACCTGAGGAAACTGGTTCTTTCCTCCCATCGGCTGGGTCCTAGGGATCAAACTCCCATCACTATCAGGTTCAGGGGCGAGCAACTTTGAACCATCTCACTACCCTTTCTTTACAGGCACTCACTCACTCTGTAGCCCAGGCTGTCCCGGAAATTATCACGGATCCCAGAGTAGCCTTAGAGTTGCAGCTAGCTTCCTGCTTCAGTCTTCCAGTTGCCGGGACTGCAGGCATGAGCCACCACACATGGCTCACCCATGGTCTTTGCAGCTCCTAGACATCACGTCTCAGCGGGTGGCCGAGGCTAACTCAGGGCTCTGGGAGCCAAGGAAACTCGGGGCCAGGAAAGTGATCCAGCCATGCCTCTATCCCCAAGTCTTGGTGGATGGCGCTGTTTACACGGTGACCTGCCACAGCTTAAAAGAGGTTTGCTCTGCCTTGATGTTCCCTCTTCAATGCTAGAGATCAAACTCAGGGTCTCCAGCATGCTAGCAAGTGCCCTCCTACACCCTACACCCCTCAGCCCTAAACTGGGGTTAATTTCAATTAATTCATCTATCTCTCTCTCTCTCTCTCTCTCTCTCTCTCTCTCTCTCTCTCTCTCTCTCTCTCTCTCCCTCTCTCTCTCTCTCCCTCTCCCTCTGCTCCCAGTCTTACCAGTCAGTGTCTTTAAGTTTTATTCTGGTTTTGTTTCCAAAACATTATATGGAGCTAAAAATAGTTCCACGTTAACTATGGCGTTGGAGAGAGATTATCTTTAAGGCGCTCACATAAACAGCCAGCCTCACATTGAAATTAGAACAAGTCACAGTAAAACAGAAATGATGGTTATTGATTGGGTTTTATTCTTAGCACCGGTTAAGGAACTATGTGCAAAGTGTAAAATCTTCACTTGTTGATTTCTAAGATTAAAATCAATACAACTGTCCATAATCCATAGCACTCAGCCTCTGCCTCCCCAGAGCAGATCAGACAAGAGTAATTAGATTTCTGCCTGACTAGCAGGAAGAGAAAATGGTTTCATTTGGGATCAAAACCGTCCTCTTAGACTGAATTACACTTTCCTTTGCTGACAACACTTAGCGATTGCTTCTGCGTTATATTTGGTCCAGACTATCAAAATGTTCTCCCGTGATCCTCAGTAGAAAGGGTGCCCGAGTTTAAAGTTTGATTCTGACTCTAAATTTTAAGGATTGTGCTTCCTGCTTCACTTCCTTCCCGAGTTCTCTTCCAGGCAGAAATTCAAAGGTGGTTCTGCCCCTCCCTGCATCCCTACAAGAGAAAGCTCAGCCTGTATGCAAGAGTCTTGGTTCACTGCATTTACAATTCTTGACTTGGACCACAGAATTAACTCCAAACAGTGTGATGTCATCGTCATCTGCAGGCAGATGAGAGGGACATGATTGGAAACACTCTCTGTGACCACAAGAGTGTCACCAAGGATTTGGGAAGTTTGTGTGGCTGGGTGGTAATTTGTTTGTTTGAGGTTTCCATTTGTTTGCGGGGGGAGGGGTGGGGCTGTTTAGTTTTGGCTTCTTGGAGTTTGGGGTTTTTTGAGACAAGAGTGTCACACTTTTAGCTGACCTGAAACTCACTGGGTATCCCTGGCTGGCCTTGAGCTCCTAGCAATCCTCCTGCTTCAGCCTCCTAAATGCTGGGATTATAGCCACAATACCCTGCCTGCTTACTTTGGTTTGAGGTCAGTTTTTTGAGAGTCTCACTGTGTAGCCTGGTTGGTCTTGAACATGTGAGCTTCTGCTTTGGCCTCCCTAGTGCTTGGATTAGAGGTGTGCATACTGCACTTGGTTTACCAAACATATGTCTGAAACAAGATTACAAATTTTGGAATTTGAATGAGAAATGTCCGCCATAGGCTCAGGTATTTGAATGTTTCCCAGGATTAGGAGGTGTGGCCTTGTTGGAGGAGGTGTGTCACTGGGGGTGGGCTTTGGGGTTTCAAAAGCCCACACCACAGCCAGTCCTACTCCCTCTCTCTGCCTCCTACCTGTCGATCAGGATGTAAAGCTCTCAGCTATTGCTCCAGCACTATGCCTGCCTGTCTGCCTGCCTGCCTGTCCCCACGCTCCCGTCCATGGTGGTCATGAACTAAGCCCCTAAAACCCAATTGATTGCTTTCTTTTATAAGCTGCCTTGGTCATGGTGTCTCTTCACATCAATAGAACAGTGACTAAGACACTCTCTCTGCTTCAAGCTTGTGGTTGAGGATGCGAGCACCCTGTCTCTAGTGCCCGCTGCCATGTCTGCCTGCTGCCTGCCTGCCTGCTGCCTGCCTGCCTGCTGCCTGCCTGCCTGCTGCCTGCCTGCCATCGTGGGCTCTTATCCCTCTGGAAACTCTTTCTTCTGTAAGTTGCTCTTGGTCTTGGTATCGTATCACAGCAACAGAAAAGTAACTAATCCACAGTTGTTCCCAGCCTTACTTATTTTCTTGTCAAACTGTAATCTCAACCTCCCTGCCATGAAGATAATTGCAACTCTTTGCCAATGGACTACTTGGATGTTTGGCATCGGCAACCCCTGGTTACTGTTCAATGGGCACAGGGAAGAAAGGCAGCTACAGCCAGTTTCATTCAGGTCAGTTGACCTACTTTGGATCTGTGGTTTCCCCCAGATGAAAATACAAAGTTAGACCATTAAAAAGCTGCTGTGGGATGTCTTTCTGTATGCTATGAATATGTGTTGTTCCCATTGGCTAAATAAATAAAGCTGTTTTGGCCTATGGCAAGGCAGCTTAGAGGCAGGTGGGAAATCCAAAGCAGAGATACTGAGAGAAGAAAGGAGGGAGAGATCCAGCTACTGCCCAAGGAGCAGCAAGATGCCAGCAGACCGGTAATGCCACAGCCACGTGGCAACTTATAGATTAATAAAAATGGGTTAAGTTATAAGAGCTAGCTAGCAAGAAGCTTGAGCCACAGGCCATTCAGTTCATAATTAGTATAAGCCTCTATGTGTTTACTTGGGTCTGAGCAGCTGTGGAACCAGGCAGGGCACAGGAAATTTCTGACAACAAAAAGCAAATCTCCTGTGGCCCTACAGCAGCCAGGGTCTGAGTTGATGTCCATTTCTCCTATTACCACCAAGGGTCATGAGAATGCCCAGGATCTGGTCAGTCACCTGTGACAATGTTGGTGTCTGAGGGCCATGCAGCCACTGGGGCCATACTGATCTGGGTGAGCTGTGCCATCACCAGGGCCATGGTGACCTCCAGACCTGAGTAGATATTGAGGGCCATGTCTGGATTCATGGTCCTGCTACAGCTGTGGGCTGTGTGGATGACCATGGCCCATGTTACCACAGGGGGCCATAAGAACCACACAGATGGAAATCCAAGGGCCTTGCTGAGTGGTTCTGCCCTTCCCTGGCCCTAGGAGAGCTGGCTGTGCCCCTCAGTGGACATTGTAGCAGGAGAGCTGAACCCACCCCTCATGGGAGAGCTTCACACACACCCCAGGGAGAGATGGCCCCACCCCTTACCATGGGCATGGGAGAGCTGGCCCCAATGGCATGGGTCTAGGAGAGCTGACTCCACCCCTCACCTGAAAAAGGCAGTCACGGTGACCAGACTGACCAGCTCAGCTATCACCCAGACCCACATCCTAGACCTTGGGTTGGCCCACCCTATCTACCCCATCTGTGACCTGCTGGAGTGCACGAAGGGACTGGTCCTGCGGAACGATAGCTGCAGGATCTCCATGACTCTGTACAACAGCAGGATATCAGGTAGGAGTTTCGGTGAGGGTCCAGTGATGATGGTATGCCAGAGGCCAGAGGCCTTGAACCAGATCAATGACCCACTGCAATGAACATTTGTGGGTGGGGCTGAGTGGACAAAAGGGTGTACTGTGTGACACACCACAGCTCCCAATGGCACTAAGGATGAATGAAGAGGTGTTGGAAAGACAGAGGAGCAAGGTGGTTTTTCGTTTGTTTTGTTTTTAATTAATTTGAGGAGGGAGGGTTCTTTTGGGGAGGATACTACAGGGTGAAGGGTGGGTATGGAGGGACTGGGAGGTGAGCAGGATTGGTGTGCATGATATGAAATTCCCAGAGAATCAATACAAAATTATGTTATTTAAATTTTAAAAAAAAAAAGCACTGCTGGGCAGTGGTGGCGCACGCCTTTAATCCCAGCACTCAGGAGGCAGAGGCAGGCGGATCTCTGTGAGTTTGAGGCCAGCCTGGTCTCCAGCTCGAGTTCCAGGACAGGCTCCAAAGCTACACCGTGAAACCCTGTCTTGCAAAGCCAAAATAATAATAATAATAATAATAATAATAATAATAATAATAATAATAAAAACAGCTCCCTCCCCCACCCTGATCCTAAAGATAACACATACCTCTTCTACTCTAGTAGTACAGAAAAACTCCAGGGATGAAATGGGTCTACTAGAAATACCAGCACATGGAGTAACTGCTCCTTTCAGATTCTCTCAAAGCGTATGCACAAGCTCACGTCTTGAAGGCTCCCTTCGTCCTGTGTGGGGTTTTCCTGCCCCGCAAGCAAGTCATGCTGAAACATTAGACATCAACAGAGACCCTCTGGCTCAATCCGGGTACTTGTCTGATGCTCAGACTGTTACTTCCTGTGCAAATTACAGCCGCCGGGTTGTCCTGTGCTTCCTGCTGGCCAGTTACCAACCGGGTTCCCACTATCCCTTCTTCAGATCCAATCGATTTGCCAGAACATGTCAAAGAATCCAGGAAATGGGTGCTTTTGTCTACTGGTTAATGGTGAAGACTCGTACAAAAGGAACACATAAACCCAGACAAGGAAATGGTTTGGAGAAGTCACAGGGGAGGGTGGCATGAAGCTTCCATGTCCTCTCTGGTGCACCACCCTCCAGGAGCCATGAAGAACTCCAGCTATCCCATAGTTTTAAGAACCCTGTTCCTTTCGGCATTTTGTGTTTAACTCATTGTCTAAGTATAACTGGTTGGTTAGTTGATTCAACCATGGCCACTGGTGACTGACTTAATTTTCAACCGTTCTCCCATCCCCAGAGGTCAGGAAGAAGATGCTAAAAGTCCCAACCCAGAAGCCTGACGTGCTCGGTCCAGTCAGACCCCATCCTGAAGGTACCTTGGGAATGCCAGCCCTTCCTCTCCTCATCAGCATACCGGAAGATATTTCTTTAGAGATTCCAAGGGTATTAGAATGCCAGGAAGCAGAGTGTCCTTTGATGAACAGCAACTATGGATATATAAACCAATAAACAAATAAAAAATATTACAATATCCCTGATCCATAAACACAGCTTCTGGGCTCAGTATTGTCACTGAAGATTCTTGAAGTCACACTGAAGACATACTAAGGGAAAGCTCTTGCCTCCTAGCCAAAAGAGTGCAATCTGTGTCTGGGTGGAGATGCGGCAGGCACTGTTTCTCTCTTAAGAGTTAATGCAGGGGGCTGGAGAGGTGGCTCAGTGGTTAAGAGCAGGCATTGTTCTTCTAAAGGACTGGAGTTCAATTCCCAGCCCCCACATCATGTGCCTTCAACCACCTGTCACTCCAGCTTCAGGGCATCCAACACCTCTGGCCTCCGTGGGCACCCACATTCACCACACACACACACACACACACACACACACACACACACACACACACACACACACACACTTAAAAATAAATCTTTTTTCAAAAAAGAGTTAATGCAGGAGATTGGAAAGATGGCTGAGTCAGTTTCTGTTCCCGCACCCACACCTGCTAGTTCACAACTGCCTGTAACTCCAGTTCCAGGGGATCCCACACCCTCTTCTGGCCTCCACGTGTGTGTCTATTCATGTGATACACATATAGACAACTAGGTGTATACAATATACATTAATAAAAATAAAAGTGTGGGGGGAAATGTTAATCCAGATGAGCTGGCCAATCACCTGGGCCAGCCCCCCACTCCTCAGGAATAGAGGTTTGCCTCGGGCCATGCCAAGGATGTAGGAAGGAATAATTAACCCTTTAGTAAGACTATATAATAGAAATGTGCATTTCCATCCCAGAATTCCCAGCCCTGAATTACTCAGGAAAGCATTACTTCTCCTTCTCTTCCGTCTCTTTCCTAAGCAAGCTGCCTCTAATACTGCAGACCTCGCTCCTTCCCTACGTTCCCTCCCTGTCATACAGCTGCCCTCCTCCAGGCCAGCTTAACTTTCTCTTTCTGCTCCATCCTCCTCCTCCTGGCAGCTGCCAAGATTACAGCTTGCCTGCCCTGTCTTTGACTTTCAACTATTAAAAAAAAAAAGCTTGAGGACAATTTTATTAATCTATCCTTACGTCCTTTTATTAATGAAGTTAAGAACCCTAAGAGGGGACCCCAATTTCCCCCTGGTCAATCCCACCAGGATACCCCAAATCTACTGCACTAATGGGCAGGAATTATGGGAAGAAAAGTATTTTATCTCTTTATACAAGATTTCATTTCATTCCACATGGGGGTACACAGGCCTTTTCTCTACTATTTTTCACAAGTTCCTGAGAATCTATAAATTTTCAAAGTAAAAAGGAGAAAAGAAAAAAAAAAGGAGCAAATCATTTGAGAATATTTTCTGTAGAATGATGAGGACAACATCCAGACCAACAAGAAGGAAATGGACAGGTCTGTTCTTCCAACTAATTCACATTATAGTCCCTACCACCAAAGAGGAACAGGCGGGGTGAGGGGTCAGGCCGGGTGGTAGAGCATTTATCTCATGTGCACATGGTCTCGGCTTTGGTTCTTCAGAACAGCAAAATACAGAGCACATAAAGGAGGGATTCTTTTTCAAGCTGGAGCAAACGAAAGCAAAGCTCAATAAGTCTTTGGAAATGCTCTACTTTAGTATCTGATCTGTGAATCCTAACGAGAGAGCAGCATGAGACGCTTTTTCCCTACCTCTTGGTCCTCTCTCCAGTTCATCTCTGTCTGAACCAAGAATCAACATCCCAAAGGGCCAAGACCGCAGGCTATCAGGGCCCTACTACCATGCCAGTTATTAGCACCGAGCAGAGCTGAATAACTTTCCTCTATTATTTTTAGCAGAATAACTTAAGTGATAAGTCACTAGGGGGGATATTTGCAGCTCAGCATGTGGGACCAAAGAAATTTGACTCATCACTTGGCCTGAAAATAATAATCATCCCCAGTGTAGACTCCTGTTCAGAAATTTAATATACAAGGCAAAATGCTTTACAGATTGTACCAGAAGTTCCTTTTAAGTAACCTGTATTGGCAGACATTATTAAAAGTCTGATGGGGCCTCTCCTTAGCTCGCTCCTCACATGCTCCCTGAAGAAGGAATGCGTACCTTCTCCAAATCTGTGTATGGCCTGCTCAGTGATGGTTTCCAGACAACATCTCATGAATGAATAAATAACATCAATGTTATGAGTAACCTGGGGACACATCTCAGAAAATCTTGTTCATCTATTTTGCTTTTGTGTAAACAGAGGTGTTTTCAGTGAACACACAAAACAGACTAAGGGCCGGGGATGGGGTGTTTATCCAGTGTGCATGAAGTTGTGAGGTCAGTCCCCAGCACCACAGAAGCCAGGCCCTGGTCACCTCAGCAAGTGGGAGACGCAAACAGGAGGGACAGAGTTCAAGGCCATCCTCAGCTACACGGCAGACCAGGTTAGCCTGAATTCAGGAGACTCGATCTGGCCATCCTCAGCTACACCACAGACCAGGTTAGCCTGAATACAGGAGACTTGATCTGAAAAATAAAAAACGTAAAAAACCCTGACATTTTTAGTACTTCAAGGTTGTTTAAAAGTTCTCTCAACTGGAGGGGAGGTTTTAGCAGTTAAGAGCACTTGCTCTTGCAGAGGGTTGAGTTCCCAGCACCCACCTGGTGGCTCATGACCATCCAGTTTCCACACATTTGATGCCCTCTTCTGAACTCAGGCAGGCACACACATAATGAATAGACATATATGCAACCAAAACACTCAGATACAAAAATAAAAAACTTTTAATACTCTGAGAAGGCAGTGGCAGGAAGACTATAAGTTCAAGTCCAGCCTGGGCTACTTAAAAAGATGCTATCTCCAAAAAAAGAAGAAGAAAAAAAAAAAAAAAGATTGAGCCAGGTGTGATAAGCACACACCTTTAATCTCATCCCAGCACTCGGAGGCAGAAGTAGGTGGATCTCTGAGTTCAAGGCCAGCCTGGTCTATAGAGTGAGTTCCAAGGCAGCCAGGGCTACAGAGAGAGCCCTTGCTGCAAGTAAAAGAAACTGAGGCCAAAAACACTAAAATATATTTAAATTACACAAGCAATAGAATAAGACAGACTTGAAGTCTAAGGATTTCAGGCTGTTCTTAGAACCTACTCTGTCTTTTTGCAAAAAAAAATAAAAACGAAATGAGGAAGGAAGGGGGTAGAGGGAAGGCTCAGGAGCAAAGGTGACTGACACCTGACTTTGAGCCCTGGAACCGGCACTTGCATGCTGTCCTCTGAACTTCACTTGCATGCTGTGGAGACATGTACACATGCACACACACACACACACACACACACACACACACACACACACACAAAGCTTAAAAATAAAAGATAAAAGGATATGGAGCTAGAGAGATGGTTCCGAGGTTAAGAGCACTGGCTGCTCTTGCAGAGGACCTGTGTCCAGTTCCCAGCACCCACAGGGTGGCTCCCAACCATCTGTAACTCCATTTCTGGGGATCTGTAACTTCTGATCTCAGCAGGCTCCTGCACACATGTAGATTGTATGCATGTACTCAGGCACACAAACACACATAGATAAATATAAAAAAATAAAATGATAATAATAATTATTATGATACAAATCAGTTGTAGTTTTTAGCCCACTTAGTATTAAAAGACTCTGGCCACATATCCAAAAGAATGTGTGTGTCAGTCCATGTTTATCTGTATCTACAGAGTACTCTGTAGCCACATCATACCCTCTCTCAAACTGTGAGAGCTATATTGCCACAGTATAAATACCTGAAAACTAAAAGCCAGCTATTATTTTTAACTATGTCCATTTATTTTTGCCTTTTAAAACGATTAACTATTTCAGGCTGAGTGTGGGAGCGCACACCTTTAATCCCAGCACCCAGGAGACAGAGGCAGGCAATAGCTGTCACCTTGGATCTCCGTGACACTGAGGCCAGCCTGGTCTCCATGGTGAGACCACATCCTAAAAAAATTACCAACTATTTAGAACTTTCTGAAAGATAGGAAAGATAGCAAACGTGAATCACTAAGCATTATCCAATCTTCAGTTTTGTTATATATTTTCTGTCTCCCCCACATACACCTTTTCTGTCCATTTGCCTGTTTCTCCAATGGAGTCTCATCCGTCCGTCCATCAGCTAGTCTCAGGTTTAGCTCAAATGATCCCCCCACCACAGCCCCCTAAGAACTATAATTCAGGAAGTCGGATGCTACTGCTGGTGTTTTAATAAATACTAGAAATGCTGTTGAAACCTACCCTCTCTCCCAGGTGGCTACTAACTGGGGTTTGATGCTATGTGATTCCCCTCCACATTTCCACAGTCTTGCCCCACGTGCATCAATAAGCACATTTTATTGTTTTGCATATGTTTTAATGATAGCACGCCTAAATCACCTTCTTAAGTTTACTTTAGTTTTCCTCCTACTCCAATGATTTTAAACCTTATAAATGTTGAAATTAAGTGACAGCGATGGCGGCGGAGTCGGCGCTCCAAGTTGTGGAGAAGCTGCAGGCGCGCCTGGCCACGAACCCAGACCCTAAGAAGAAACAATGAAGCTGAGGATCAGGATCTTGAGAAGAGCATCTCCCGAAAGCGCCCTCGAGATGCTCTTCAGAGGGCGGAGGAGATGGAAGGGGACTACCAGGAAAGCTGGAAAGCCTCTGCCAGCCGGTCCTATAGCCCTGAGCACAGACAGAAAAAACACAAAAAACTCTCAGAGCCTGAAAGGCCTCACAAAGTGACTCACAGTCACGAGAGGAGGGATGAAAGGAAGAGGTGTCACAGAGTGTCACCACCATATTCTTCAGACCCTGAGTCTTCTGACTATGGCCATGTTCAATCTCCCCCACCTTCCAGTCCACATCAAATGTACACAGACCACTACAGGTCACCAGAGGAGGACCATGAGCCCATCATTTCACACCAGAAGCCTGGAAAAGTCCACAGTAATACCTTTCAGGACAGACTAGGGGTTAGTCACGAAAGACACCTGGCTGAGCACCAGGCGAAAGGGGATGTAAGCCAAAACAAGGAGCACAAATCTTCCCACAAGGAGAAACGCCCTGTGGATGCCAGGAGTGAGGAGAAGGTCTCTGCCCTGGGCAGAGAGAAATCACACAAGGCCTCTTCCAAAGAGGAACACCGAAGGCTACTCTCAGGGGACAGTGCCAAGGAGAAGCCACCCTCCAGTGTTGTCAAGAAAGAGAAGGACAAAGAGGGCAGCAGTCTCAAGAAGAAGTTTCCGCCTGCCTTGGAGGCGGCTTCAGATAACCACTTTCGAAAGCCCAAACACAAGGACTCGGAGAAGAGCAGGTCTGAGAAGAGCAGGCCGAGGGCGGACGGCTCCGACTCAGGGCGGGGGGCCGGAGACCTGCTGCCCAAAGCCAAGGAGAAAGTTCCCAACAACCTGAAGGAGGGCAAAGGAAGAACTAACTTGGATCGAAAGTCACCGGCCTCCCTCCCTAAAGTAGAGGAGCCGGACGTGGATGACGAGTTTGAGCAGCCCACCATGTCCTTTGAGTCATACCTCAGCTATGACCAGCCTCGGAAGAAAAAGAAGAAGGTTGTGAAAGCTTCAGCCACAGCACCCGGAGAAAAGGGCCTTAAAAAAAAAGGACTCTAAAAGCATTAGTAAAAACTTGAACTCAGTTCAGAAATTACCCAAGGTAAACGAGAACAAGTCAGAGAAGGTGCAGCCAGCAGGAGCCAAACCCACCAGGCCTTGAAAGGTCCCTACTGATGCGCTGCCGGTGCTGCCAGACATCCCCCTACCCGCCATACAGTCCAACTACCGACCCCTGCCTTCCCTGGACTTGATTTCTTCCTTCCAGCCAAAGCGCAAAGCATTCTCTTCACCCCAGGAAGAAGAAGAAGCTGGATTCACAGGACGCAGAATGAATTCTAAGATGCAGGTGTATTCAGGTTCCAAGTGTGCCTATCTCCCCAAAATGATGACCTTGCACCAGCAATGTATCTGGGTGCTGAAGAACAATATCGACTCCATCTTTGAAGTGGGAGGAGTCCCCTACTCTGTTCTCGAACCTGTCTTGGAGAGGTGTACACCTGATCAACTCTATCGAATAGAGGGATGCAATCACGTACTCATTGAGGAAACAGATCAGTTATGGAAAGTTCACTGTCACCGAGACTTTAAGGAGGAAAGACCAGAAGAGTATGAATCCTGGCGGGAGATGTACCTGCGGCTTCAGGATGCCAGAGAGCAGCGCCTACGCCTGCTGACAAACAACATCCGCTCTGCGCATGCCAATAAGCCGAAAGGACGACAAGCAAAGATGGCTTTTGTCAACTCTGTGGCCAAACCACCTCGAGATGTCCGACGAAGGCAGGAGAAGTTTGGAACTGGAGGAGCAGCTGTCCCTGAGAAAGTCAGGATTAAGCCAGCACCTTATACAACAGGAAGCAGCCATGTTCCTGCCAGCAGCAGCAGCAGCAGCTTCCACTCCAGCCCTGAGGAGGTGGCCTATGACGGGCCTAGTACCAGCAGTGCCCATTTAGCTCCAGTGGCCAGCAGTTCTGTTTCTTATGATCCTAGGAAACCAGCTGTGAAGAAAATTGCCCCGATGATGGCCAAGACAATTAAAGCATTCAAGAACAGATTCTCCCGACGATAAGTAGGACTTGCCTTGGAGGTGGAGTCTGGGAAGCAGGAACACGGGGACAGTGGGGACAGGAGGGACAGGAGAAGAGGATGTCCACAGAAGACCCCTAGCTTTTGTTTGTGGAACTTTTGACCTCTGACTCCTGCACAGTAGCAGGAGTCTCCCTATGCATTGCGCCCTGCACCCTGGCTGGATCACACTTCAGATTTCTGAAGACAGTATGAAGCCTCAGTCATACTGAGACTTTAAGGTCAATTATACTTTTATTGCTAATTAGCATCTTTGTAAACTATAAGACATAGTTTTAATTAATAAATATTGCCCCAGATGTTAAAAAAAAAAAAATGTTGAAATTATTCTGGCAGGAGCACAGGGCGACAGGGCATGAAACCCTGATTTGGAGCCAATCACCACAGGAGAAATGTTTCCTTACTCAGACATGGTAGCACACACCTGTCATCCCAGCATTTGGGAAGTTGGGGCCAGCCTGAGCTATTGCTTAAACAAACAAACAAGCAAACCAAACAGGAGGCTGGAGATGGCTCAGAGGTTAAAAGCACTGGCTGCTCTTTCAGAAGACCCTGGTCTGGTTCCCAGCACCAACATGGCTCACAATTGTCTGTAACTCCAGTTCCAAGAGATCCAACACCCTCATTCTCCACAGGCATCAGGCACACAAGTGGGACACAGATGTGCACCCAAGCAAAACAACCATACACATGTAATAAAAATAAAAACTTAAAAATTAAACTCAAAAAAACAAGAGGAAGAGGAGGCAGGAAAGAAGGTGGAGGGGCACAGAGGTTGTTTATCAGCCTCACAGGATGAAGGAGTAAAGCCTGAGGCTGCTGATGGGACGCACAATTTAAAAAATCCTAAAATCAGAACTACCCTAAGTCCTGCTTTACCTTCCTGCGTATACAACCCAAAGCAATCGGGGTCAGCATAGAATAGAGAACTTGCACACTCATGTTTATCATGGCACTATCCGTAGCAGATGAGTTATGGGATCAGTCTAGGTGGATGAATCCGTGGATGAATCGATACAGACAATGTGGTTAAATACCCAATGGAGTTGTCCTCAGCTATAAAGAAGAATGAAATGGATAGGACTAGAGATGACTTCAGTGGAGAAAATAACCAGATGTGGAAAGACAAACGTTTTCTTTCATATGCAAATCCAGGTTATTATTTATTTATGTTGGCTTTTTGAGAGTCTCCTGTAGCTCAGGCTAGCCTCAAACTCACTATGCAGTAGCTGAGGATGACCTTGAACTTCTGACCTTCCTGTGTCTGCCACCCAGGTCCTGAGTTACGTGCGGAAGCGTGTGTCGACATGCCTGCTTCACAAGGCGCTGGGGTAGCACCCAGGGCTGTCATCCTGGCACCTAGGTTCCTGGTCCATGGAGAGTCTCTCTTTCTCGCCAGGTACCTCCTTTTCCGCTTTTCTGCTCTCTTCCTGAGGCTGATCAGGGGGAGGCTGTTATTTACATGCTCTGTGTGAACTAATTATTGCTGGCTTCCCAGCGAGACCGTGTCCTGTTCATTTCCAGAAAACAGAAGAGTAGCTGAGATAGCATAAATAGGGGACACACAGGAAAATCTTAAAGTTAAAAAAAAAGGGGCGAGGGAGAGTGAAAGCATGGCACTGGACATCGTTCTGTCCGCTCAAAACAGCTGATGCGTCCAATTGTTAACATTTTTATCCTTACAGCATTCTGTGTTGTTGGAAGTCCCGATGATGGTGATGGCTTGTAGTGTGTGTGTGTGTGTGTGTGTGTGTGTGTGTGTGTGTGTGTGTGATTGTGTATGTGAGTGTGTATTTGGGTGGGGGAAGAGTATCTGGGCAACTGTTTTTTTTTTAACCAAAAATAGTTTCTTTCTCCAGCCCCTTTCTGAGCAAGTCATTACCGCTGACAAAGCCTCATAACTAGGCTAATAGCTGTCACCTCGTGATCTCTAAGGATTGTTTTATCGCTGGGTTTGCTTCCTCGCCACCCCCATCTCTTTTGCTCTTCAAGGCACGGTGGCATAAAGGACGCGTGTAGCCCACATTTGCTTCCTCGGGCATAGGAATTGCACGGGGCTATTTCCAAACAGACAGTATTCTAGTCCTTCTCTTCAGATGCCAATTAGAAGATTAGCGTCTTTTCTCTCTCCCTCTTTGCTATTAAATAGTCACACAAAAGCTGGGCTGACAAATTACTCCCTCCACGGTGCCCCACAAAGACAGACAATAGACCATCATCATTTACTATACTCAAATCCTATTAATCACAGATTAATGAGAACATGTCTAGTGGGGAAGAAATTACCAGAATGTGGGTCTCCTGGCTTGTTACCCATGTAACATCTGCCGGCTTTACCTTCAATGTCCTGTCATCTTTTATCACATTGAGATAATGTTTGCTCCAGAAACATAATTAAGATAATGGAGCGGATTCAGAGCCTTCCCTTAATAATTAAAGAGCCCGGGTTATGCTTCTTAGTCTAGTGGCTTTTAAAAAAAAAACTAATTTCCCTCTGTTTTTGATTATTTCCTTTTTCTTTTGCTCATAATGAACTATCGAACGTTGAGGTTTGGGCTTTTCTAGTTTTTTTCCTCTCTGTGAACTAAGATTAATCTTCATGCCCAAAAGTAGGACAGAGTCAGACCTACAGCTCATTTTTCTGCTGGAATAAAATCTATAGGACGCATGATATGCCATTAGATCTGCCTTCATATATATGATCAGTCTCTTTTGCAATCTGAAATATCCTAAATTAAAATTAACACTTAAACTCCATCTGGACTTAAAAGAAACACTAAACGCCAGATTGACTTTCTCCGATTCTCAACTACAATGTGCTGGTTTATTTGTTTATTTTTTTAATAACCTCAAACCCTTTCCTTTCTTAAAGCTGGAGTTTTGCCAGTGACTTTAGTCTTTAGTCCTCAGCTAGGTTTCTGTTGCTCCAAAGCACAGCAATTGAAATGGGGGTCCAAATACTTGTATTCTTGGTGGGCTCCCGTTTTCCTCTTGCCCCAGCAAAGGGTAGAAATGAAGTGATGCAAAAGTTTGTTGTTGTTGTTGTTTAAAGGCGGTGGCATCTGTAATCGGCTGATAAAGAGGGGGAAGAATCCTAATTCATGATCATAAAATTGAGGAAAGTAATCGCCAGAGTTCTCAAAACATGGACTGTGCGTCCGCCCCTCTTGGAAGGGAGTGGCGATTAGCGGGAGCTGGCTAAGCTGCGATCTGCGGCGTCTGATTAAGCCGTGATTCGGTACCTCGGGAATAAAAGCAGCTCCTTCACCAAGAGCAGGCCAGCGCCAGCCTCGGGAGGAGGGGTGGATTGTGAAGAGCTTCTTAATTAAATTTTAATTATTGCTAATTAGAACCACTGTTTTTTATATCCCCAACAAGCAAGACAAGAGTTGGTCTTGCCTTTTTATTATTCCGCTAATTAGTTTCCTGAGGAGAGATTTGAAAGGGCACGCACACTGCTTTTACAGTATTCAAGTTGTGAGCCCAGCTCAGCCTGCAGGCACGTCCCACCCTGAAGGCTGGGCAGCTCTCTTCTGAGACGCCAAATGGAATGACATCCCCCCACCGTCTTTTGGAAAAGAGGGGGGAAAAGTCTGTGAATCTGTCCGTGTTCCTGTTGCGTATCCTGTTTACCCTACCTCCGCACAAATCTCAAAGGCGTTGCTCAGTTCTCAAAATAGAAAACAAGCCCTCCACACACGTTAGTGTGCTCGTGAAAACTGTGCTTGGGGGGATGGCTAAATGTCAGAGGTGGTCTCCACCGGGTTAAAAAACAACCAGCTGCGCGCATGAAAAGTGACTGCCCGTTTTCTCCAGCCGTGAAAGTCAGTGCTTTTCAACAGGTAAGAACGCGGGGTCCCTGAGCTGAAATGGCTCCCACATTCTAGTAAATACCACCTAAGCTAACATGCTCCAGGTCTCCATGCTTGTGAGGGTGGTGCAGAGATTCTAAGTGGAAGTATGAAGACGTAACCCCAGAAGATTCCTAGGACCTATTAGCATTATAAGCCCTCGGCAGGATATGAATCCTATCTAGTGAGTACACGAATTTCCTAACTCCTCCCAAGACACCAAGCTAAGAGTTCTGAGTTGATGCAACTCCCTGTGTTAATTACAATAAAATCCATCAAATGAAATTACATTTTTGGAATCAACAGCATTTGGCTAGACAAGCCCACATGCCTTGACAGCATCCCTTTGCGATGGGAGTCGAATTAACACGTGTGTGTTTCCTCACCCCTTACACACAGGAGAGCCCTGTGATATGTTAATTCACACCAAATTCCAATCCTTTTCCTGTCTTTATCTTCCCAACGCAATCACATGAGGTGTCAACACCTTCCATGCTAGGGAGGGGAAAAATATGCTTAGGCAAGATTTTTACTCACTTTAATTAAAATCACAAAACTAGAAAACAAAGAGTAAATAAATTAAATCTGTCTCTCCGTGTCATTCACCATCTGCCCCTGTCAGCATCGACTCTGATCTGAATTAGTCTGGAGTCAACTGGGTCTTTCTTGGTCTGATTAGTCAATTAGCCGGAGCGCACACTGGTTTGAAATGTGTTTTTTCAGGTCAGTAAGTTGCCCTCATGATGTGTGGTTGACATACCAATAAAGGCAGACTTCTAACTGTCCCCATCAGTACCCCAAGATTCCCGTGGCTTCTGTAGCGTATGCAATATTTGAAAGTTGTCCGGGCTCACATAACATCTCTTCTCAGCCACTGCGGCGGTTTCCTTTCTTGTACAGTATCCTGTTGGACACAGGGAAGACTGTCCGCTTCATTTCATGGAGAAAGTTTTCTCGATGACTTAGCCTAGCCACACTCCTTTTGGAACTTGTTAGGTGCTTGTCTCTGTGAAAACTGGACATTTTGTTTGTATGGGAGGTTTGGTTGGTTTGGGTTTTCTAAATACTGGAGATAAAACCTAGGACCTCATTTATCCTAAACAAACACTCTACCACTGAGCTGTACCCCCAGCCCAGCAGTGATGTGTGTGTGTGTGTGTGTGTGTGTGTGTGTGTGTACGTACACATGCACACCTATGTGCACACCTGAGGAGATCAGAGAAGGACATCACGGTCCTCCTCTGACGTTCTCCACTTTATTCTCTTAGACAAGAGAATGAAGCTCACCATTTCAACTAGGCTCAGTGGCCAGAGGGCTTCTAGAACCAGCTTGTTCTACCCTTAGTACTGGGTTACAAGCACACACAGCCACGTCTGGCTTTTACAAGGCTCCTGGGGATTCAAACTCAGATCTTCATGCACAGCAAGTATCCTTACCCACTGAGCCATTTGCTCAAACCCTTGGTTTGGTGCCTTTGAGATGGGGTCCCTTTACACAGCCACCCTACGCTGGATTTGGACCCACTGAAGGCTGAGAATTGTTTGGGGTTTGTTTGTTTGTTTGTTTGTTTTTATAAGATTCTTGAGGACTGTTAGAAACTTCTCTGGATCACCCTGGAAAAAGCCTGTAGACTGACTGCCTAAAGGGTATGATGCTTTGGATCTAAAATGTCTCCTAACATTGCCAAACTCTTTTTATGAGGCTACAGTTACCCTGATACCCAAACCACACAAAGACACAATGAGGAAAGAGAATTACAGACCAATCTCCCTCATGAACATTGATACAAAAATACTCAAAAAATATTGGTAAACCAAATCCAAGAACACACACACACACACACACATACACAATCCTCCACCATGATCAAGTAGGCTTCATTCCAGAGATGCAGGGATGGTTCAACATACAAAAATCTGTCAATGTAATCCACCATATAAACAAACTGAAAGAAAAAAAACACACACATGATCATCTTATTAGATGCTAAAAAAAAGCCTTTGACAAAATCCAACACCCCTTCATGATAAAGTTCTTGGAGAGATCAGGGATATAAAGAACATACCTAAACATAATAAAGGCATTTTACAGCAAGCCGACAGCCACCATCAAACTAAATAGTGAGAAACTCAAAGCGATTTCACTAAAATCAGGAACAAGACAAGGCTGTCCACTCTCTCCATAATCTATTCGATATAGTACTCAAAGTTCTAGCTAGAGCAATAAGACAACAAAAGAAGATCAAGAGGATACAAATTGGAAAGGAAGAAGTCAAACTCTTGCTATTTGCAGATGACATGACAGTATAGACAAATGACCTCAAAAGCTCTACCAGGGAACTCCTACAGCTGATAAACAACTTCGGTAATGTGGCAGGATACAAGACTTAAAAAAAAAAATCAATAGCCCTCCTATATACAAACAATAAATGGGCTGAGAAAGAAATCAGAGAAACATCATCCTTTACAATAGCCACAAATAACATAAGATATCTTGGGGTAACTCTAACCAAATAAGTGAAAGACCTGTATGACAAGAACTTTAAGTCTTTGAAAAAAAGAAATTGAAGAAGATATCAGAAAATGGAAAGATCTTCCATGCTCTTGGATAGGTGGGATCAGCATAGTAAAAATGGCAATCTTACCAAAAAGCAATCTATAGATTCAATGCAATCTCCATCAAAATCCCAACACAATTCTTCACAGACCTCAAAAGAACAATACTCAACTGCATATGGAAAAACAAAAACCCAGGATAGCCAAAACAATCCTGTACAATAAAACAACCTCTAGAGGCATCACCTTCCCTGACTTCAAGCTCTACTATAAAGCTATAGTAATAAAAACAGCTTGGTATTGGCATAAAAGCAGACACATTGATCAATGGAATTGAACTGAAGACCTTGACATTAATCCACACACCTATGAACACCTGATTTTTGACAAAGTAGCCAAAACAGTACAATGGGAAAAAGAAAGCATCTTCAACAAATGGTGCTGGCATAATTGGATGTCAACATGTATTAAAATGCAAATAGATCCATATCTATCACCACAGACAAAACTCAAGTCCAAATGGATCAAAGGCTTCAACATAAAGCCATTACACTGAACCCGATAGAAGAGAAAGTAGGAAGTAGTCTTGAACGCATTGGCACAGGAGACCACATCCTAAATATAACACCAGTAGCACAGACACTGAGAACAACAATTAATAAATGGGACCTTCTGAAACTGAAAAGCCTCTTTAAGGCAAAGGACACAATAAATAGGACAAAACAACAGCCTACAGAATGGGAAAAGATCTTCCTTCACCAACTCAACATCTGACAGAGGACTGATCTCCAAAATATATAAAGAACTCAAGAAACTAGCTGGGCGGTGGTGGCACACGCCTTTAATGCCAGCACTTGGGAGGCAGAGCCAGGCGGATCTCTGTGAGTTCGAGGCCATCCTGGACTACCAAGTGAGTCCCAGGAAAGGCGCAAAGCTACACAGAGAAACCCTGTCTCAAAAAACCAAACCAAAAAAAAAAAAGAACTCAAGAAACTAGACATGAAAATACCAAACAATCCAATTAAAAAATGGGCTACAGAGCTAAACAAAGAATTCTCAACAAAAGAATCTCAAATGGCTGAAAGACATTTAAGGAATTGTTCGACATCCTTAGTCATCAGGGAAATGCAAATCAAGACAACTCTGAGATACCATCTTACACCTGTCAGAATGGCTAAGATCAAAAACACTGAAAAGCCAGCTTAGGTTGGATAGGATGTGGAGCAAGGGGAACACTCCTCCACTGTTGATGGGAGTGCAAACTTGTACAGCCACTCTGGAAATCAATATGGAGACTTATCAGAAAATTGGGAATCAACCTACCTCGAGACTCAGTAATACCACTTTTGGGCATATACCCAAAAGATGCTCAATCATACCACAAGGACACTTGCCCAACTATGTTCATAGCAGCATTATTTGTAATAGCCAGAACCTGGAAACAACCTAGATGTCCCTCAACCAAAGAATGGTTAAAGAAAATGTGGTACATATACACAATGGAGTATTACTCAGTGGTAAAAAAAAAAAAAAAAAAAAAAAAAAAAAAAAAAAAAAAAAAAAAAAAAAAAAAAAAAAAAAATGACAGCATGAAATTTGTAGGTAAATTGATGGAACTAGATAAAAATCATCCTGAGTGAGGTAACCCAAACCCAGAAAGACAAACATGGTATGTACTCACTAATAAGTGGATATTAGACACAAAGCAAAGGATAACCAAGATACAATCCACAACCCCAGAGAAGCTAGGTTAAAAAGGAGGACCCTAAGAGGTACACATGTGGAGGGCCCAAGAAGGGGAAATAGTTAAGAGCTCCTGAGTAAACTGGGTGGGGAGGGGGGTCATAGCAGGAAGGAGGATAGAAAGGAGGGGTGGGGGAGGGGACATAAGGGATCAATATGGCTGAGTTGGGGGAGCGACCAAGAGGGAGAGGAATGAAAGAGATAACTGGATACAGGGAGCCATTGTGGGCAGGGAGAAAACCTGATGCTACAGAAATCCCCAGGAATCCACAAGGACGACCCCAGCGAAGACTCCTAGCAGCAGTGGAGAGGGGGCCTGAACTGGCCTTCCCTGTAATCCTGAAATCAGATTAGTCCCTCCCCTAATTGTCATCAAGGAACCCACATCCAGGAACTGACGGAAGCAGATGCAGAGATCTACAGCCAAGCACTGGGCTGAGCTCCTGGAGATAGTTGAAGAGAGGGAGGAGGGATCTTATGAGCAAGGGGGTGGGGGGTCAAGATCATGACGGGAAAACCACAGAGCTAGGAGGAGCCCATGGACTCTGGGCTGACAGCCAGGGAGCCTGTATGGGACTGAACGAGGCTCTCTGAACGTGGGTGAGACAGTTGTGAGGCTTGATCTGTTTGTGGGGCCCCTGGCAGTGGGGCCAGGACTTATCCCAGGTGCATGAACTGGCCTTTTGGAGTCCATTCCCTATGGTGGGATGCCTTGCTCAGCCTTGATGCAGGGGGGAGGGGCTAGGCCTTGCCTCAACTTGGTGTGCTGGACTTTGTTGACTCTTCAAGGGAGGCCTGACCCCCTCTGAGGAGTGGATGGGGGATGGGGTGGGGAGATGGGGGACAGGAGAATGGGAGAGAGGCGGAACTAGGGTTGGTATATAAAATGAAAAAAATAATTTTAATAAAAATAAATAAATATAAAATAAAATGTCTCCTAAAAGCCACAGAATAAAGGCTTGGTGGCCAGCCTGTTGGACCTTTAAGAGGTAGAGCTTTGTAGAAGTTCGGTTGTTGGGGACATACTGTTGAAGAGCATATTGAATATCTGCTGTGGGATGTTCTGTGTGCTGTGAATGTGTTGCTCTGATAGGTTGATAAATAAAACACTGATTGGGCAGTAGCCAGGCAGGAAGTATAGGCAGAATAAGCAGACAAGGAGGAAGGAAAAACAGAACTGAGGAGGAGACGCCAGCCCGCCATCCAGGGAGCAGCACGTAATGGCACACAGGTAAAGCCACGGAACACGTGGCAACATAGAGATGAACAGAAATGGGCTGAGTTTAAGTGTAAGAGCTAGTCAGTGGTAGACCTGAGCTAACGGACGAGCAGTTTTAATTAATATTAAGACTGTGTGTGTTCATTTGCGTCTGAGCGGCTGCAGGACTGTGGGACCAGGGAAACTTCAGCTACAAATACCCTCTCTCTTTTCTTCCAAACTGCCATGAAGTGCCCGCCACGTGCTCCCTGCTGTGACGCTCTGTGGACACAAGGCAGAGCGTCACAGGAGCCAGGAGCCCAAACAAACCTCTTTGCTGAGTTGATCTTCTTGGGAGTTTTGCCACACTGATGGGCAGCTGATCAAGGAAGAGGAACGTAACAATAAAACAGGAGAAAGATTCTTGGATGACGGATGACTGACCAATCCGGTCCAATTCTCTCCCCTACCTACCTAGCGGTCTCCTCGCCCCCAACAAAACCTTGTGGCCCAGCAGCATTCCCCACCATTGGCACATGAGTGTCTACATGGCTGAACTATGTTTGACTCTCTTAAACACTGGCATTCTTTTTTTTAAGATATATTTATTTATTATGTATACAGTGTTCTGCCTATTTGTGTCCCTGCAGGCCAGAAGAGGGCACCAGATCTCATTACAGATGGTTGTGAGCCACCATGTGGTTGCTGGGAATTGAACTCAGGACCTTTGGAAGAGCAGTCAGTGCTCTTAACCGCTGAGCCATCTCTCCAGCCCAACATCGGCATTCTTTAGGCACTGTTTAGGCAACTTTGGTGAGTCTCGGCAATTTAATCATAAATAGTGTGAATGCTGTGGCACTCCCAAAATTCCCATGTAGAGATACATTTTTTTGGTTGTTGCTTTTTGTTTGTTTGTTTGTTTTTTGAGACAGGGTTTCTCTGTGTAGCTTTGGAGCCTGTCCTGGAACTCACTCTGTAGACCAGGCTGGCCTCGAACTCACAGAGATCTGCCTGCCTCTGTCTCTCAAGTGCTGAGGTTAAAGGCGTGCGCCACCACGGTCTGGCGATACATTTTATTTTATTTATTTATTATTTGTATGAGTGTTTTGTTTGCACGGATGTCTGTGCTCCACATTCATGTCTGGTGTCTATGAAAGCCAGGAGAGGCTATCAGATCTCCCGGAACTGGAGTTACAGACCACGGTGGGTGGCCATATGGGTGCTGGGAATTGAACTGGGGTCCTCTGGAAGAGCATTCAGTCCTCTTAACCATAGAGACATCTTTCCAGCCCTAATGTTGAGATCATAACCTCCAAGTGATGATATTTGGAGGAGAGGCCTTTGGGAAGTAATTTGGTCACGAGGACAGAAACCTCAAGAATGGGACTGGTGGTTGGTAAGGATGAGAGAGCAGACAGAATTCTTCTTTACATCATTTGAGAACAAGGAGAGAAGATTCCATCTATGAACCAGAAAGCAGGTCCCACCAAGCCTGCCCATGCCTTGATTTTGGGGTTTCCCAGCCTCCAGAGCTATGAGAAATAAACATGTTGTTTATAAGTCATCTAGATAGAAAGATACATATAGATATACATGAGATAAATGCAGCCTAAATGGGAGAAGACCCTTTGTAGATTTGATCACATAGAAGGAAATATCACTTTACATAAACAATTAGCTCCTGACTCATCCACTATTTGTCTGGGACAGCACAAATGTTTAGGTTAATGTTTGTGTGTCTGCTTGTTTGTTTTGAGACCAGGTCTTGCTTATGTAGCCTACACTGTGTCAACCTGAACTTCTGATCTTCCTGCCTGTGATTTCCAAATGTCTGCTGGGAGGGCAGACATGAGCTACCATGGCTGCCTTACATGCGTGGTGTTGTGTTGTGTTGTGTTTTAAGCATGTCACCTACCTCTTCCAGCAATCGTGACCTCTGTACAGGTTCCCTGGAGTCTTCTGAAGCATCACCTGACTGCCACCTCCAGTGGCAGCTCTTCTCTTCTACTGAGTGTTTGAAACTGACTGAACTTTATACGTTCAGAAGCAACCGTTCCTTCCCCTCCCTGGATGCTGCCCAAAAGCCAGGACTGGACAATGATGTTGTTGCAGAATGTTATTTTAAGGTGTGTTGCTTTTGTTTATGTTCCATTTGTTTAGCTCTGTGAAGCTGTGTTACTTTGCCTGTGTAAAACATCTGATGGTCTAATCAAGAGCTGAACAGTCAATAGCAAGGCAGGAGAAAGGATAGGTAGGGCTGGCAGGCAGAGAGAATAGATAGAAGGAGAAGTCTGTGTCCTGGAGGAGGTGGGAATGGAGGGTGGGCTGGGGGCAAGGGGAGGGCGTGGGAGGGGGGAGAATAGGGGAACCCATGGCTGATATGTAGAACTGAATGGTATTGTAAAATAAAAAATATATATCAAAAAAAAAAAAAAAAAAAAAAAAAAAAAAAAAAAAAAAAAAAAAAAAAGAAGGAGAAGTCTGGGAGGGAAAAAGAAGTAGCCAGAGGAGGACTCCAGGGGCCAGTCCCTCAAAATAGTTAAAACAAACAACACAATGCTCTAGAATTTAGACATGTTTCTCCTCCAGGAAGTTATTGTGTAGAGTGTGTGTGTGTGTGTGTGTGTGTGTGTGTGTGTGTGTGTGTGTGTTTCTGTCTGACTGTCTGTCTGTCTGTCTGTCTGTTAGAGAGGAGTGTGGAGAAAGCCCTATATTCATCTTCATCTCTCTAGGGCATATTTCTTAGGGTTTCTATTGCTGTGATGAAACACCATGACCAAAAGCAAGTTGGGGAGGAAAGGGTTTACCTGACTTATTCCTCCACACTGTGGTCCATCACTGAAGGAAGTCAGGACAGGAACTCAAGCAGGGCAGGATCCTGGAGGCAGTTCCCCATGGGAAAGCTGACCCCAGCACTTAGGAGAGATGGCCTCACCCCTCACCACAGGCATGGGAGAGCTGGCCCCAATGGCAAGGGCCTAGGAGAGCTGGTTCTGTCCCTCACCTGAGGGAATGGTCCAATGGCCTAGACCCACCAGCTCAGCTACCACCCAGGCCCACATCCTGGGCCTTGGGTTGGCCCACCCTAACAGCTGCCCCATCTATGACCTGCTGGAGTGCTTGAAGGGACTGGTCCTGCGGAAGGATAGCTGCAGGATCTCCATGACTACGGGCAACAGCAGGACGTTCTAGAGGAGCTTCAATGAGGACCCAATGTGATGATGGTGTACCAGAAACCAGAGGCCTTGAACCAGGCTGTGCTGGGTGGTTTTGAGTGTCAACTTGACACAAGCTAGAGTCGTCAGAGAGGGAGGAGCCTCAGCTGAGGACATGCCTCCATGAGATCCAGCTGTAAGGCAGTTTCTCATTTAGTGATCCATGGGGGAAGGCCCAGCCCATGGTGGGTGGTACCATCCCTGGGTTGCTGGTCCTGGGTTCTATAAGAAGGTGGACTGAACAAGCCAAAGGAAACAAGCCAGTAAGCAGCTCCCCTCCACGGCCTCTGCATCAGCTCCTGCCTCCAGGTTCCTGCCCTGTTTGAGTTCCTGTCCTGACTTCCTTCAGTGATGAACAGCAATACGGAAGTGTAAGTCAAAAAAAACCCTTTCCTCCTCAACTTGCTTTTGGATCATGGGATTTCATCTCAGCAATAGAAACCCTAACTGAGACACAGACCAATGACTCTTTGCAATGAGCATCTTGCAGGTGGGGCTGAGTGGACAAAAAGTTGTTCTGTGTGACACACCGCAGCTCCCAAAGCCACTAGGATGAGTGAAGAGGTGTTGGAAAGATGAAGGAGTGAGGTGGATGTTGTTTGTTTGTTTTGTTTTTAATTAATTTGGGGGGTATACTGCAAGGGTAGGGGCGGATATGGGGAGACTGGGAGGTGATCAGGATTGGGGTGCGTGATGTGAAATTTCCAAAGAATCAGTAAAGAATTATGCTTTAAAAAAAGAAAAATAAAAATAAAAAAAGACAGAAGGAGGAGGTAGAAGAGAAAAGGAAGTGTAGTGGGGGATCCGTGTCATCTCTGCACTAAGGAGGCTGAGTCAG